>NC_091454.1:228992214-229059714 GCF_027789765.1 Dendropsophus ebraccatus
CCCCCCCCTGCAGAAACCCCCCCCCACCACTGCCTGCAGAAACCCCCCCCCCCCCTCCACCACTGCCTGCAGAAACCCCCCCCCCCTCCACCACTGCCTGCAGAAACCCCCCCCCCCTCCACCACTGCCTGCAGAAACGTCCCCCCCCTCCACCACCGCCTGCAGAACCCCCCCTCCACCACCGCCTGCAGAACCCCCCCTCCACCACTGCCTGCAGAAACCTCCCCCCCTCCACTACTGCCTGCAGAAACCTCCCAGCAGAGTACGGCGCTGTACACACAGCGGGATCGGACAGGGCTCAGGATCTGGGAGGAGGTGAAGCGCCGGATGTGAAGAGAAGACGGGGAGGAGACCGGAAACCAACGGCCGAGGAGGCATCCACAACATACACAGCGCTGTACTCTATATACACAACATACACAGCGCTGTACTCTATATACACAACATACACAGCGCTGTACTCTATATACACAACATACACGGATCTATACACAGTATACACAGCGCTGTACTCTATATACACAGTATACACAGCGCTGTACTCTATATACACAGTATACACAGCGCTGTACTCTTCTGCCGCCCCCGGAGCTGAGGATGTGACTCCTGGACGCTGCGACACACAAGGTGAGATACAGTGTATACATCAATGTATCTAATCCCGGAGCCATTCATACTAATACTCATCTGTGTATATTACCCCTCTGTATACTGTCTCTCTGCCCTATTACCCCTCTGTATACCATCTCTCTGCCCTATTACCCCTCTGTATACCGTCTCTCTGCCCTATTACCCCTCTATATACCACCCTCTGCCCTATTACCCCTCTGTATACTGTCTCTCTGCCCTATTACCCCTCTGTATACCGTCTCTCTGCCCTATTACCCCTCTATATACCGTCTCTCTGCCCTATTACCCCTCTATATACCGTCTCTCTGCCCTATTACCCCTCTATATACCGTCTCTCTGCCCTATTACCTCTCTGTATACCGTCTCTCTGCCCTATTACCCCTTTATATACCGTCTCTCTGCCCTATTACCCCTCTATATACCGTCTCTCTGCCCTATTACCTCTCTGTATACCGTCTCTCTGCCCTATTACCCCTTTATATACCGTCTCTCTGCCCTATTACCCCTCTATATACCGTCTCTCTGCCCTATTACCCCTCTATATACCACCCTCTGCCCTATTACCCCTCTATATACCACCCTCTGCCCTATTACCCCTCTATATACCACCCTCTGCCCTATTACCCCTCTATATACTGTCTCTCTGCCCTATTACCCCTCTATATACTGTCTCTCTGCCCTATTACCCCTCTATATACTGTCTCTCTGCCCTATTACCCCTCTATATACTGTCTCTCTGCCCTATTACCCCTCTATATACTGTCTCTCTGCCCTATTACCCCTCTATATACTGTCTCTCTGCCCTATTACCCCTCTATATACTGTCTCTCTGCCCTATTACCCCTCTATATACCGTCTCTCTGCCCTATTACCCCTCTATATACCACCGTCTGCCCTATTACCCCTCTATATACCACCGTCTGCCCTATTACCCCTCTATATACCGTCTCTCTGCCCTATTACCCCTCTATATACTGTCTCTCTGCCCTATTATCCCTCTGTATACCGTCTCTCTGCCTTCTTACCGTCTTAGACCCCCCTACTTATTACCCCCTCCTGGTATTAGATCCCCCCTTATTCCCCCCTCCTGGTATTAGATTCCCCTCCCCCTTATCCCCCCCTCCTGGTATTAGATCCCCCCCTTATTCCCCCCTCCTGGTATTAGATTCCCCTCCCCCTTATTCCCCCCTCTTGGTATTAGATTCCCCTCCCCCCTTATTCCCCCCTCCTAGTATTAGAACCCCCCTTCTTACCCCTCCTGGTATTAGATCCCCCTTATTCCCCCCTCATGGTATTAGACCCCCCCCCTCTTATCACCCCCCTTATTACCCCTTCCTGGTATTAGATTCCCCTCCCCCCTTATTCCCCCCTCCTGGTATTAGATCCCCCCCCCTCCTGGTATTAGATCCCCCCTTTTCCCCCCTCCTGGTATTAGACCCCGCCCCTCTTATTACCCCTTCCTGGTATTAGATCCCCACTTATTACCCCTTCCTGGTATTAGTTTCCCCCCCCCCCCCCCCCTCTTATTAGCACCTCCTGGTAAAAGAACCCCTCCCCCCCTTATTCCCCCCTCCCAGTATTAGATCCCCCTTATTACCACATCCTGGTATTAGATCCCCCTTATTACCCCCTCCCGGTGTTAGATCCCCTCTATTACCCCCTCCTGGTATTAGATCCCCCTTATTACCCCCTCCTGGTATTAGATCCCCCTTATTACCCCCTCCTGGTATTAGATCCCCCTTATTACCCCCTCCTGGTATTAGATCCCCCTTATTACCCCCTCCTGGTATTAGATCCCCCTTATTACCCCCTCCCGGTATTAGATCCCCCTTATTACCCCCTCCTGGTATTAGATCCCCCTTATTACCCCCTCCTGGTATTAGATCCCCCTTATTACCCCCTCCTGGTATTAGATCCCCCTTATTACCCCCTCCTGGTATTAGATCCCCCTTATTACCCCCTCCTGGTATTAGATCCCCCTTATTACCCCCTCCTGGTATTAGATCCCCCTTATTCCCCCCTCCTGGTATTAGATTCCCCTCCCCCTTATTCCCCCCTCTTGGTATTAGATTCCCCTCCCCCCTTATTCCCCCCTCCTAGTATTAGAACCCCCCTTCTTACCCCTCCTGGTATTAGATCCCCCTTATTCCCCCCTCATTGTATTACCCCCCCCCCCCTCTTATCACCCCCCTTATTACCCCTTCCTGGTATTAGATTCCCCCCCCCTCTTATTACCCCTTCCTGGTATTAGATTCCCCTCCCCCCTTATTCCCCCCTCCCAGTATTAGATCCCCCTTATTACCACATCCTGGTATTAGATCCCCCTTATTACCCCCTCCCGGTGTTAGATCCCCTCTATTACCCCCTCCTGGTATTAGATCCCCCTTATTACCCCCTCCTGGTATTAGATCCCCCTTATTACCCCCTCCTGGTATTAGATCCCCCTTATTACCCCCTCCTGGTATTAGATCCCCCTTATTACCCCCTCCTGGTATTAGATCCCCCTTATTACCCCCTCCTGGTATTAGATCCCCCTTATTACCCCCTCCTGGTATTAGATTCCCCATATATATTACCCCCTCCTGGTATAAGACCCCCCCCCCCCCTCCAGGTATTAAATTCCCCCCTTATTACCACCTCCTGGTATTAGATACCCCCTCCAGGTATAAGACCCCCCCCCTCTTTATTACCCCCTCCAGGTATTAGATACCCCCTCCAGGTATAAGACCCCCCCCCTTTATTACCCCCTCCAGGTATTAGATACCCCCTCCAGGTATAAGACCCCCCCCCTTTATTACCCCCTCCAGGTATTAGATACCCCCTCCAGGTATAAGACCCCCCCCCCTTTATTACCCCCTCCAGGTATTAGATACCCCCTCCAGGTATAAGACCCCCCCTTTATTACCACCTCCTGGTATTAGATACCCCCTCCAGGTATAAGACCCCCCCCCCTTTATTACCCCCTCCAGGTATTAAATCTTCCTCTTATTACCCCTCCTGGTATTAGATCCAGTCTGTATTGTACAGAGCTGATGTCCCTCTCGCCCCTCTGTGTTATAGGGAGACAATATGGCGGTGTGGCCCCCCCATCGTCTCCTCCTTGGCTCCTTCCTGTTACTCCTCTGCTGGTCCCGAGTCTCGGAGTGCCGGATTTATGCGGTAAGATGATAATATATTGTGGATTTATGTATTTGGGGGGGGGGGGGGTGTCCTGGTGCAGCGGCTCCTCCTATATCCATGGCCAAAAGTTCTTAGAATGACACAAATCTTCTATTTTCCCATGATCCTCTGCCCTCTGGTTTTTATGTGTGTTTGTCAGATGTTTTTATCACATACAGAAATATAGTTGCAATCATATTAGGAGTAACAAAAGCTTATACTGACAGTTAGGGCGGGTTCACACTACGGAATTCTCGCGGACAATGTCCACGGAATTCCGTCAGCTGTCCGCCCGCACGGGCACGCGCTTTTCCGCCGGCTCCATAGACACCATTCTATGGGCCGGCGTATTCCGTGATCCGCTAAAAGAAGTGACATGACACTTCTTTCAGCGTATAGCGGAATACGCCGGCCCATAGAATGGTGTCTATGGGGCCGGCGGAAAGGCGTCCAGATGTGCGGGCGGACAGCTGACGGAATTCCGCGGACATTGTCCGCGAGAATTCCGTAGTGTGAACCCGCCCTTAGAATGAGTTACTGCAGCAGGTCTATAATATTTGCAGTGTTGTGGCTTCTTCTTCAGGACCTCTGCAATTCTCCCCGGCTGCTCTCATACAACTTCTGGACCAAATCCTGACTGATAGCCGTCCATTCTTGCACAATCAGCTCTTGCATTTTGTCAGAATTTGTTGCTTTTTGTTTGTCCACCCGTCTCTTGATGATTGACCACAAGTTCTCAATGGGATTAAGATCTGGGGAGTTTCCAGGCCATGGATCCAAAATCTCTATGTTTTGTTCCCTGAGCCATTTAGTTATCACATTTGCTTTATGGCAAGGGCCTCCATCATGCTGGAAAAGGCTTTGTCGATGGCCAAACTGCTCTTGGACGGTTGGGAGAAGTTGCTCTTGGAGGACGTTCTGGTCCCATTCTTTATTCATGACTGTGTTTTTAGGCTGTGAGACTGTGAGAGAGCTGATTCCCTTGGCTGAGAAGCGACCCCACACATGAATGGTTTCAGGATGCCGGTTACAGTTGGCATGAGACAAGACTGGTGGTAGCGCTCACCTCGTCTTCTCCCAATAAGCAGTTTTCTAGATGTCCCAAACAAGCGGAAAGGGGATTCATCAGAGACAATGACTTTCCCCCAGTCCTCAGCAGTCCGCTCCCTGGACCTTTCCCCCAGTCCTCAGCAGTCTACTCCCTGGACCTTTCCCCCAGTCCTCAGCAGTCCCCTCCCTGGACCTTTCCCCCAGTCCTCAGCAGTCCCCTCCCTGGACCTTTCCCCCAGTCCTCAGCAGTGCACTCCCTGGACCTTTCCCCCAGTCCTCAGCAGTCCCCTCCCTGGACCTTTCCCCCAGTCCTCAGCAGGCCGCTCCCTGGACCTTTCCCCCAGTCCTCAGCAGGCCGCTCCCTGGACCTTTTGCAGAATATCAGTCTGTCCCTGATGTTTCTCTGGAGAGAAGCGGCTTCTTTGCTGCCCTCCATGAGACCAGGCCTTGCTCCAAGAGTCTCCGCAGTCTCACAGTGCAGATGCCCTCACACCTGCCTGCTGCCATTCCTGACCAAGCTCTGCACTGCTGGTAGCCCCATCCCGCAGCTGACCACACTTTTAAGAGACGGTCCTGGTGCTTGCTGGTCTTTCTTGGGCGCCATGGAGCTTTTTTGGCAACAATGGAACCTCGCTCCTTGAAGTTCCTGATGATGCGATAGATTGCTGACTGAGGTGCAATCTTTCTAGATGCGATATTCTTCCCTGTTAGGCCATTTTTGTGCAGTGCAATGATGACTGCACGTGTTTCTTTAGAGATAACCATGGTAACAGAAGAGAAACAATGATGCCAAGCACCAGCCTCCTTTTAAAGTGTCCAGTGGTGTCGTTCTTACTTAATCATGACAGATTGATCTCCAACCCTGAAATGTGTTTTGGGGATAAAGTTCATTTTCTAGGCACATATTGACTCTGTAAGTAATTGCTGTTATGCTGATCCTTCTTTAGAACATTCTGGAGTATATGCAAATTGTCATTTTATAAACTGAAGCAGTAGACTTTGTAAAAATTAATATTTGTATCATTCTCAAAACTTTTGGCCATGACTGTAGTATCATCCAGTCACTGTGCCCACCACTCAGCTACATGGGGGTCTGCACTGCCCACCCCCTCCCCCACCAGTAGTCTGTACAGGGCATCAGAAAACAGTACAAAGTGGTTCCTTAAAAGTATCTGCCTCTATTGCCACCAAGACTGCAGGACCCCCGCCCGTCTCACACTGCTGGGTGCTGTATATGATATATAGTGAATAGTCACTGCAGCACAGAGTATTTCAGCCATGTCTGGGACACATTGCCTGGCAGTTACCTAGGCCAAGTATTTATTACTCTGAGGTGCTGGACTTTGTAGCGGTCGTTGGACTTTGTAGCGCTTTTCATCAGGTGATCTACTATTGTGTTATAGCATCCCCAGCGGGGGGCAAGTATGTTATCAGGTTATTACCGCCCTGTATCTCTGGGGTCAGGCACAATGACTGGTATACAGGTGGGGTCACACAATGACGGGTATACAGGTGGGGTGGGATACAGTATCAGGTTATTACCGCCCTGTATCTCTGGGGTCAGGCACTATGACTGGTATACAGGTGGGGTCAGGCACAATGACGGGTATACAGGTGGGGTGGGATACAGTATCAGGTTATTACTGCCCTGTATCTCTGGGGTCAGGCACTACGACTGGTATACAGGTGGGGTCAGGCACAATGACGGGTATACAGGTGGGGTGGGATACAGTATCAGGTTATTACAGCCCTGTATCTCTGGGGTCAGGCACTATGACTGGTATACAGGTGGGGTCAGGCACTACGACTGGTATACAGGTGGGGTGGGATACAGTATCAGGTTATTACAGCCCTGTATCTCTGGGGTCAGGCACTATGACTGGTACACAGGTGGGGTCAGGCACAATGACTGGTATACAGGTGGGGTCAGGCACAATGACTGGTATACAGGTGGGGGGTATATTATCAGGTTATTAACGCCCTGTATCTCTGGGGTCAGGCACTATGACTGGTATACAGGTGGGGTCAGGCACTATGACTGGTATACAGGTGGGGTCAGGCACAATGACTGGTATATAGGTGGGGTCAGGCACAATGACTGGTATACAGGTGGGGTCAGGCACTATGACTGGTATACAGGTGGGGTCAGGCACAATGACTGGTATATAGGTGGGGTCAGGCACAATGACTGGTATACAGGTGGGGTCAGGCACTATGACTGGTATACAGGTGGGGTCAGGCACAATGACTGGTATATAGGTGGGGCGGGATACAGTATCAGGTTATTACAGCCCTGTATCTCTGGGGTCAGGCGCAATGACTGGTATACAGGTGGGGTCAGGCACTATGACTGGTATACAGGTGGGGGGTATATTATCAGGTTATTAACGCCCTGTATCTCTGGGGTCAGGCACTATGACTGGTATACAGGTGGGGTGGGATACAGTATCAGGTTATTACCGCCCTGTATCTCTGGGGTCAGGCACAATGACTGGTATACAGGTGGGGTCAGGCACTATGACTGGTATACAGGTGGGGTCAGGCACAATGACTGGTATACAGGTGGGGTCAGGCACTACGACTGGTATACAGGTGGGGTCAGGCACTACGACTGGTATACAGGTGGGGTCAGGCACTACGACTGGTATACAGGTGGGGTCAGGCACTACGACTGGTATACAGGTGGGGTCAGGCACAATGACTGGTATACAGGTGGGGGGTATATTATCATGTTATTACAGCTGTGTGTCTTCTCGCAGTACTCGGATAAGAACAGGACGGAGCTGGAGGACTTCGGGGATCTCCCTGCACAGTTTGGTTCTCCGCTGCCCTTGGATGGGCTGAGGGTATGTGCGGCGCTGTACACTGCTCTCTTGGTGTTTGGTTCATTGACTTTACTCAACCAATCACAGCTCAGCTTTCATTTCTCACATTGCTTTGGTAAAATGAAAGCTGATCTGTGATTGGTTGCTGTGGGCAACAGAGGGATTCTTACTATAAAATGGCGGCCATAAATCTTGGTGAATTATTTCTGAGAAGAATGTTCATCTCTTTATCAGGGTTATATCATCCATGCCCAACCGGAGACTGCCTGTGCGCCCATCGCCCCTCCACCCCTGAGGGACAATGCCACCATCTTTATCGCCCTCATACGCAGATTTGAGTGCAACTTTGACATTAAGGTGAGCCCGTCCCCTGCAAGTGATACAGAAAGGAGCTATCAGCCCGCCCCCTGCAGAGTGATACAGATAGGAGGAGCTATGAGCCCGCCCCCTGCAGGGTGATACAGATAGGAGGAGCTATGACCCCGCCCCCTGCAGGGTGATACAGATAGGAGCTATGACCCCACCCCCTGCAGGGTGATACAGATATGAGGAGCTATGACCCCGCCCCCTGCAGGGTGATACAGATAGGAGGAGCTATGACCCCACCCCCTGCAGGGAGATACAGATAGGAGCTATGACCCCGCCCCCTGCAGGGTGATACAGATAGGAGGAACTATGACCCCGCCCCCTGCAGGGTGATACAGATTTGAGGAGCTTTGAGCCCGCCCACTGCAGGGTGATACAGATAGGAGGAGCTATGAGCCCGCCCACTGCAGGGTGATACAGATAGGAGGAGCTATGAGCCCGCCCCCTTCAGGGTGATACAGATTTGAGGAGCTATGAGCCCGCCCCCTTCAGGGTGATACAGATAGGAGGAGCTATGACCCCGCCCCCTGCAGGGTGATACAGATAGGAGGATCTATGAGCCCGCCCCCTGCAGGGTGATACAGATAGAAGGAGCTATGACCCCGCCCACTGCAGGGTGATACAGATAGGAGGAGCTATGAGCCCGTCCCCTGCAAGTGATACAGAAAGGAGCTATGACCCCGCCCCCTGCAGAGTGATACAGATAGGAGGAGCTATGACCCCGCCCCCTGCAGGGTGATACAGATAGGAGGAGCTTTGAGCCTGCCCATTGCAGGGTGATACAGATAGGAGGAGCTATGAGCCCGCCCCCTGCAGGGAGATACAGATAGGAGCTATGAGCCCGCCCCCTGCAGGGTGATACAGATAGGAGGAGCTATGACCCCGCCCCCTGCAGGGTGATACAGATAGGAGGAGCTATGAGCCCGCCCCCTGCAGGGAGATACAGATAGGAGCTATGAGCCCGCCCCCTGCAGGGTGATACAGATAGGAGGAGCTATGAGCCCGTCCCCTGCAAGTGATACAGAAAGGAGCTATGACCCCGCCCCCTGCAGAGTGATACAGATAGGAGGAGCTATGACCCCGCCCCCTGCAGGGTGATACAGATAGGAGCTTTGAGCCCGCCCACTGCAGGGTGATACAGATAGGAGGAGCTATGAGCCCACCCCCTTCAGGGTAATACAGATTTGAGGAGCTTTGAGCCCGCCCACTGCAGGGTGATACAGATAGGAGGAGCTATGAGCCCGCCCACTGCAGGGTGATACCGATAGGAGGAGCTATGAGCCCGCCCCCTTCAGGGTGATACAGATTTGAGGAGCTATGAGCCCGCCCCCTGCAGGGTGATACAGATAGGAGGAGCTATGAGCCCGCCCCCTGCAGGGTGATACAGATAGGAGGAGCTATGAGCCCGCTCCCTGCAGGGTGATACAGATAGGAGGAGCTATGAGCCCGCTCCCTGCAGGGTGATACAGATAGGAGGAGCTATGAGCCTGCCCACTGCAGGGTGATACAGATAGGAGGAGCTATGAGCCTGCCCACTGCAGGGTGATACAGATAGGAGGAGCTATGAGCCTGCCCACTGCAGGGTGATACAGATAGGAGGAGCTATGAGCCCGCCCCCTGCAGGGTGATACAGATAGGAGGAGCCATGAGCCCGCCCCCTGCAGGGTGATACAGATAGGAGGAGCTATGAGCCCACCCCCTCCAGGGTAGTAATGTTTTTCTTCCCCTCCAGGTCCTCCATGCTCAGCAGTCAGGATATGATGCTGCTATAGTATATAATGTTGATTCTGATGCATTGTTGAATATGGCGTGGAATGATGGTGAGTAAAAACTTTTATGCTCCCCCTCTGCTCCGTCTCCCTGCTCCTCCTCTGCTCCGTCTCCCTGCTCCTCCTCTGCTCCGTCTCCCTGCTCCCCCTCTGCTCCGTCTCCCTGCTCCTCCTCTGCTCCGTCTCCCGCCTCCCCCTCTGCTCCGTCTCCCGCCTCCCCCTCTGCTCCGTCTCCCGCCTCCCCTCTGCTCCGTCTCCCGCCTCCCCCTCTGCTCCGTCTCCCGCCTCCCCCTCTGCTCCGTCTCCCGCCTCCCCCTCTGCTCCGTCTCCCGCCTCCCCCTCTGCTCCGTCGCCCGCCTCCCCCTCTGCTCCGTCGCCCGCCTCCCCCTCTGCTCCGTCGCCCGCCTCCCCCTCTGCTCCGTCGCCCGCCTCCCCCTCTGCTCCGTCGCCCGCCTCCCCCTCTGCTCCGTCGCCCGCCTCCCCCTCTGCTCCGGCTCCTTACTTCTCTGTCTCCTCCCCCGCAGAGCACATCCGCAATGAGATCATCATTCCCGCAGTGTTTACAGGAGCGAGCTCTGGGAGGAATCTGTCAGAGAAGTTCACCTATTATAATGAGTAAGTGTTAGAGTCCGGGGTGGGGTCTTCCCCTCTCACCCTCCAGGCTAACGCTTGTCTCTCTCAGCAGCGCTCACGTCTTTCTGCTCCCGGATTATCCCTTTAATCTTGGTTATTATTTCATCCCATTCATCATTGTCGTGGTGATCGTCATCATCGTCATGTGCACAGTCATGGTGAGTACCGGTGCCGGGTACTGCATGTAATAGTCTGTGTGTATCCAATGGTCCTGTCTGTGTGTCCAGTGTCGGATAGTCTGGTCCTGTCTGTGTCCTCGGTGTCGGATAGTCTGGTCCTGTCTGTGTGTCCAGTGTCGGATAGTCTGGTCCTCTCTGTGTCCTCTGTGTCGGATAGTCTGGTCCTGTCTGTGTGTCCAGTGTCGGATAGTCTGGTCCTGTCTGTGTGTCCTGTGTCGGATAGTCTGGTCCTGTCTGTGTGTCCAGTGTCGGATAGTCTGGTCCTGTCTGTGTGTCCTGTGTCGGATAGTCTGGTCCTGTCTGTGTCCTCGGTGTCGGATAGTCTGGTCCTGTCTGTGTGTCCAGTGTCGGATAGTCTGGTCCTGTCTGTGTCCTCTGTGTCGGATAGTCTGGTCCTGTCTGTGTGTCCAGTGTCGGATAGTCTGGTCCTGTCTGTGTCTTTGGTGTTGGATAGTCTGGTCCTGTCTGTGTGTCCTGTGTCGGATAGTCTGGTCCTGTCTGTGTCCTGTGTCGGATAGTCTGGTCCTGTCTGTGTGTCCTGTGTCGGATAGTCTGGTCCTGTCTGTGTGTCCTGTGTCGGATAGTCTGGTCCTGTCTGTGTGTCCTGTGTCGGATAGTCTGGTCCTGTCTGTGTGTCCTGTGTCGGATAGTCTGGTCCTGTCTGTGTGTCCTGTGTCGGATAGTCTGGTCCTGTCTGTGTGTCCGGTGTTGGGTGATGTAGTTGCTGACACTTGTAGTTCAGCACAGACTCCTGTGTGGGGTGTAACGCTGCTCCCCCCTCTCCTCACAGATCATTCGCTGCGTGCAGCACAGGAAGAAGCTGCGGAAGAATCGTCTGACTAAGGATCAGCTGAAGAAAATCCCCGTCCACAAGTTCAAGAAGGGTGAGTAAAAATAGGGTGTCGCTGACTACCGGGGGTGGGGTCACCAGGTAAATGCCCCCCTATACATGGCGGAGGGATGTTATAGACTACTGGGGGGGGGGGGGGGGTCACTGGGTATATGCCCCCCTATACATGGCGGAGGGATGTTATAGACTACTGGAGGGGGGTCACTGGGTATACGCCCCCCTATACATGGCGGAGGGATGTTATAGAATACTGGGGGGGGGGGGGGGGGTCACTGGGTATACGCCCCCCTATACATGGCGGAGGGATGTTATAGACTACTGGGGGGGGTCACTGGGTATACGCCCCCCTATACATGGCGGAGGGATGTTATAGACTACTGGGGGGGGGGGGCACCGGGTATACACACACTATATATGATGGAGGGAGGGGGTGTCGCTGACTCCCGGGAGGGGTCACTGGTGTCCCACCCTAATAAGGGCGGCATCTCAGGAGGTAATTTCTCCATGTTTTCTGTGTGTCATGTGGGCTGCAGTGATCAGAGCCGACCAGAAGATGGCGCTCACTGCACAGCCTGGAATTGTGTAGAATTGTGGGCGCCTGATACAGGAGTCATGTGATCGGGGTGATGTCATTATACTGTGCAGAAGTTATATAACACTAAATACCCTTTATATACGGCCAGGTGACGAGTACGACGTGTGCGCCATCTGTCTGGAGGAGTACGAGGAGGGCGACAAACTGCGCGTTCTGCCCTGTTCTCACGGTGAGTATTATAGGAAACCCGCAGTATTGTGGGAGGTGTAGGGATCACTGTCCTCCTGCTGCACTGCATTGTGGGAGGTGTAGGGAGCACTGTCCTCCTGCTGCACTGCATTGTGGGAGGTGTAGGGAGCACTGTCCTCCTGCTGCACTGCATTGTGGGAGATGTAGGGAGCACTGTCCCCCTGCTGCACTGCATTGTGGAAGATGTAGGGAGCACTGTCCTCCTGCTGCACTGCATTGTGGGAGATGTAGGGAGCACTGTCCTCCTGCTGCACTGCATTATGGAAGATGTAGTGAGCACTGTCCTCCTGCTGCACTGCATTGTGGGTGACGTGCGGTGTAGGGAGCACTGTCCTCCTGCTGCACTGCATTGTGGGTGACGTGCGGTGTAGGGAGCACTGTCCTCCTGCTGCACTGCATTGTGGGTGACGTGCGGTGTAGGGAGCACTGTCCTCCTGCTGCACTGCATTGTGGGAGGTGTAGGGAGCACTGTCCCCCTGCTGCACTGCATTGTGGGAGGTGTAGGGAGCACTGTCCTCCTGCTGCACTGCATTGTGGGAGGTGTAGGGAGCACTGTCCTCCTGCTGCACTGCATTGTGGGAGGTGTAGGGAGCACTGTCCTCCTGCTGCACTGCATTGTGGGAGGTGTAGGGAGCACTGTCCTCCTGCTGCACTGCATTGTGGGTGACGTGCGGTGTAGGGAGCACTGTCCTCCTGCTGCACTGCATTGTGGGAGACGTGGGGTGCACACAGCGTTATATTGATGACTCCACAGCCACCAGAATACAGCACAGCTTCTCAGTTTTTTTGTGAGGAAGGGGAGGAGGCTCACACTGATGTTGGGGGGCTATGGCGGGGGTCCCTGGGCTCACACTGATGTTGGGGGTCTATGGCGGGGGTCCCTGATCTCACACTGATGTTGGGGGGCTATGGCGGGAGTCCCTGGGCTGACACTAATGTTGGGGGGCTATGGCGGGGGTCCCTGGGCTCACACTGATGTTGGGGGGCTATGGCGGGGGTCTCTGGGCTCACACTGATGTTGGGGGGGCTATGGCGGGGGTCCCTGGGCTCACACTGATGTTTGGGGGCTATGGCGGGGATCCCTGGGCTCACACTGATGTTGGGGGGGCTATGGCGGGGGTCCCTGTGCTGACACTAATGTTGGGGGGCTATGGCGGGGGTCTCTGGGCTCACACTGATTTTGGGGGGGCTATGGCGGGGGTTCCTGGGCTCACACTGATGTTGGGGGGCTATGGTGGGGATCCCTGAGCTGACACTGATGTTGGGGGGCTATGGCGGGGGTCTCTGGGCTCACACTGATGTTGGGGGGGCTATGGTGGGGATCCCTGAGCTGACACTGATGTTGGGGGGCTATGGCGGGGGTCTCTGGGCTCACACTGATGTTGGGGGGGCTATGGTGGGGGTCCCTGAGCTGACACTGATGTTGGGGGGCTATGGCGGGGGTCCCTGATCTCACACTGATGTTGGGGGTCTATGGCGGGGATCCCTGGGCTCACACTGATGTTGGGGGGCTATGGCGGGGGTCCCTGGGCTGACACTAATGTTGGGGGGCTATGGCGGGGGTCCTCTCCTCACGCTCTCCTCTCTCTCCTTGCAGCCTATCACTGTGGCTGTATTGACCCCTGGCTGACTAAGACTAAGAGGAGTTGCCCGATCTGTAAGCACCGCGTCCTGCGCACCCAGGAAGACTCGGACTCGGAAGATGGAGGACAGGAGGCGGCGGCGGACAGTGAGCGCGGCGGGGAGGAGAGTGATAATGAGCGCACGCCCCTCCTCCGACCTTCTCCCACCTTTGGCAGTATGGAGGAATCCCCTCCCCCGGCGACACAGGAGACAACAACCACTGCGGTCCTGGTGTGAGGTCATGTGACCAGTACCCATAATCCACTGCTCTGACTGACACACTACCCCTCCCCCGTAATATTCTGTGTGATGATGATGATAATGGTGGTGGTCTTCCTCGCTCCTGTCGCAATGTGATTCGGTTTCTTTCCATCAGCCTTTGCTGGCGGCCATCTTTTGTAATGATAATGAAAGAATGAGGTGCTTCCCCCTCCCCTCCCCCAGCACAATGCGGCCCCACCCCCGCACTGTGGACTGCCACCCCCCCCCTTCGTGCCCCCCTTCCCCCACGATGTGCCCCCACACTAAAGACCCCCCCCTCCCTCGCAGTGCGGATTCCCCCCCTGCTCTCCTCCCCCGCACTGCAGACCCACCCCCGCACTGCGCCCCTCCCCTGCACCCCTTCCCTGCACTGCGGACCCCCTCTCCTGCACTGCGGACCCCCTCTCTCCTCCCCCTGCACTGCAGACCCCTCCTCCCTCGCAGTGCAGACCCTTCTCCCCTGCAGACCCTCCCCCGCACTGCGCCCCTCCCCTGCACTGCGGACCCCCTCTCCTGCACTGCAGACCCCCTCTCTCCTCCCCCTGCACTGCAGACCCCTCCTCCCTCGCAGTGCAGACCCTTCTCCCCTGCAGACCCCCTCTCCTCCCCCGCACTACGGACCTCCCCTCTTCTCCCCCGCACTGCAGACCCACCCTCGCACTGCGCCCCTCCCCTGCACTGCGGACCCCCTCTCCTGCACTGCGGACCCCTTCTCCCCTGCAGACCCCCTCTCCTCCCCCGCACTACGGACCTCCCCTCTTCTCCCCCGCACTGCGCCCCTCCCCTGCACTGCGGACCCCCTCTCCTGCACTGCGGACCCCCTCTCTCCTCCCCCTGCACTGCAGACCCCTCCTCCCTCGCAGTGCAGACCCTTCTCCCCTGCAGACCCCCTCTCCTCCCCCGCACTACGGACCTCCCCTCTTCTCCCCCGCACTGCAGACCCACCCCCGCACTGCGCCCCTCCCCTGCACTGCGGACCCTCTTTCTCCTCCCCCTGCACTGCAGACCCCTCCTCCCTCGCAGTGCAGACCCTTCTCCCCTGCGAAACCTACCCTCTCCTGCTCCTGCACTGCGGACCTCCCCCCCTCTCCTCCCCCGCACTGCAGACCCTTCTGCCCTGCGGACCTCCCCTCTCCTCCCCCGCACTGCGGACCTCCCCTCTCCTCCCCCGCACTGCGGACTTCCCCCTCTCCTCCCCCGCACTGCGGACTTCCCCCTCTCCTCCCCCGCACTGCGGACCTCCCTCTCTCCTCCCCCGCACTGCAGACCCTTCTCCCCTGCAAACCTCCTCCCCTGCACTGTGGACCCCTCCTCTCCTCCCCCGCACTTCAGACCCTTCCTCTCCTCCCCCGCACTGCGGACCCCTCCTCTCCTCCCCCGCACTGCGGACTTTCCCCGCACTGCAGACCCCTCTTCTCCTCCCCCGCACTGCAGACCCCTCTTCTCCTCCCCCGCACTGCAGACCCCTCTTCTCCTCCCCCGCACTGCGGACCCCTCTTCTCCTCCCCCGCACTGCGGACCCCTCCTCTCCTCCCCCGCACTGCGGACCCCTCCTCTCCTCCCCCGCACTGCGGACCCCTCCCCCCCCCGCACTCTCTTACCTCTGTAATTAATCTTTCTCTAATTTTCCTGTACAGGTTTTATATAAATGCGGTTTCCTAATGATCTGGGTGTCGGCTGCTTCTGTCTACAACGGGTCATGTGACCAGCTGTCAGTGTGGCCGCCACAGGAGCAGAGCCGGGACTGAGTGTCAGTGGAGTAATAGCAGGTGTCCCGACTCCACCCGCAGTAATAATCCCTGCCGGATCTGCCCCATGCTATCTACATCACCTCCACTCCCTGCTGAAGCTGCCCCATGATATCCACATCACCTCCACTCCCTGCTGAAGCTGCCCCATGATATCCACATCACCTCCACTCCCTGCCAGAGCTGTCCAATAATATCCACATCACCTCCACTCTGCTGAAGTTGCCCTGTACCATTCACATCACCTCTACCCCCTGCTGAAGCTGCCCCGTGATATCCACATTAACTGCTCTCCCTGCCGCAGCTGCCCTGTACCATCCACATCACCTCCTCTCCGTTAGGACTGGGGCAGCTCTGGAGGATAATATGCAGCGTCTCCTCTCCTCCAGGATTGGGGCAGCTCTGGCTGGGACTGGAGACTAATAGGCAGCATATCCTCTTCTCCAGGATTGGGGCAGCTCTGGAGGATAATATGCAGCGTCTCCTCTCCTCCAGGATTGGGGCAGCTCTGGCTGGGACTGGAGACTAATAGGCAGCATATCCTCTTCTCCAGGATTGGGGCAGCTCTGGAGGATAATATGCAGCGTCTCCTCTCCTCCAGGATTGGGGCAGCTCTGGAGGATAATATGCAGCGTCTCCTCTCCTCCAGGATTGGGGCAGCTCTGGAGGATAATACGCAGCGTCTCCTCTCCTCCAGGATTGGGGCAGCTCTGGAGGATAATATGCAGCGTCTCCTCTCCTCCAGGATTGGGGCAGCTCTGGAGGATAATATGCAGCGTCTCCTCTCCTCCAGGATTGGGGCAGCTCTGGAAGATAATACGCAGCGTCTCCTCTCCTCCAGGATTGGGGCGGCCCTGGAGGATAATATGGAGCATCTCCTCTCCTCCAGGATTGGGGCAGCTCTGGCTGGGACTGGAGACTAATAGGCAGCATCTCCTCTCCTCCAGGATTGGGGCAGCTCTGGAGGATAATATGCAGCGTCTCCTCTCCTCCAGGATTGGGGCAGCTCTGGCTGGGACTGGAGACTAATAGGCAGCATATCCTCTTCTCCAGGATTGGGGCAGCTCTGGAGGATAATATGCAGCGTCTCCTCTCCTCCAGGATTGGGGCAGCTCTGGAGGATAATATGCAGCGTCTCCTCTCCTCCAGGATTGGGGCAGCTCTGGAGGATAATACGCAGCGTCTCCTCTCCTCCAGGATTGGGGCAGCTCTGGAGGATAATATGCAGCGTCTCCTCTCCTCCAGGATTGGGGCAGCTCTGGAGGATAATACGCAGCGTCTCCTCTCCTCCAGGATTGGGGCAGCTCTGGAAGATAATACGCAGCGTCTCCTCTCCTCCAGGATTGGGGCGGCCCTGGAGGATAATATGGAGCATCTCCTCTCCTCCAGGATTGGGGCAGCTCTGGCTGGGACTGGAGACTAATAGGCAGCATCTCCTCTCCTCCAGGATTGGGGCAGCTCTGGAGGATAATATGCAGCGTCTCCTCTCCTCCAGGATTGGGGCAGCTCTGGAGGATAATATGCAGCGTCTCCTCTCCTCCAGGATTGGGGCAGCTCTGGAGGATAATATGCAGCGTCTCCTCTCCTCCAGGATTGGGGCAGCTCTGGCTGGGACTGGAGACTAATAGGCAGCATATCCTCTTCTCCAGGATTGGGGCAGCTCTGGAGGATAATATGCAGCGTCTCCTCTCCTCCAGGATTGGGGCAGCTCTGGAGGATAATATGCAGCGTCTCCTCTCCTCCAGGATTGGGGCAGCTCTGGAGGATAATATGCAGCGTCTCCTCTCCTCCAGGATTGGGGCAGCTCTGGAGGATAATATGCAGCGTCTCCTCTCCTCCAGGATTGGGGCAGCTCTGGAGGATAATATGCAGCGTCTCCTCTCCTCCAGGATTGGGGCAGCTCTGGCTGGGACTGGAGACTAATAGGCAGCATATCCTCTTCTCCAGGATTGGGGCAGCTCTGGAGGATAATATGCAGCGTCTCCTCTCCTCCAGGATTGGGGCAGCTCTGGAGGATAATATGCAGCGTCTCCTCTCCTCCAGGATTGGGGCAGCTCTGGAGGATAATACACAGCGTCTCCTCTCCTCCAGGATTGGGGCAGCTCTGGAGGATAATACGCAGCGTCTCCTCTCCTCCAGGATTGGGGCAGCTCTGGAGACTAATAGGCAGCATATCCTCTCCTCCAGGATTGGGGCAGCTCTGGAGGATAATATGCAGCGTCTCCTCTCCTCCAGGATTGGGGCAGCTCTGGAGGATAATATGCAGCGTCTCCTCTCCTCCAGGATCGGGGCAGCTCTGGAGGATAATATGCAGCGTCTCCTCTCCTCCAGGATTGGGGCGGCTCTGGAGCATAATATGCAGCATATCCTCTCGGGTAGCTGCTGCTGTTATCACTATACATAACGTTACTGCGCCATAAGGTGGCGCCCTGGAGTCTATGACAATGATAAGTGGATCTTCCTTTCCTCTCCTGAAATTGAGAACTTTATTAGGTGCTGACAAGATGACACGGCTGCTGCAGGTAGTGTGCCCAGCCCGGTACAGGGTGCGGCCTCAGGTCTGCACCATCATGTGACCAGGGCTGTGCCAGGCGGGAGTGGCGCCCTCTATTCTGGGTTTACAGATGCCGCACCCTCCAGACCGGCCCACAAGGTAAACACTCACTGATAGCCGCACAATGGAGGGCAGAGGGCGGCCATCTTATACCTACAAGTCCTGCTGGCACAGTTTGGCCGTCAACTACAACTCCCAGCATGCCTAGATGGTTGTTTCTGCACATATTGACAGCTGACTAGCCTGTGATTGGTCCTCAGTGAAGCTCCTCCCCTTGCTCATCCTGACTTTAGTGTAGTGTTGACTTGTTTCATCACCATGGCAACATTGTTCAGGCTCCTCCCCATTTCCTTGTCACTCAAGTTGAATCTGCCAATCACAATGGTTGATTTCACCCATGTGACAGAAGCCACCCAGGACATCTCACAGGCTGAAAGCAGGAAGTGTTGTCATGGGGCCTCTACATGACTCCAGAATACACAGGACATTGTGTAGTAGAGATCAGTCTCCTGCTAAGCTCACCAGATGGGACAGCCCACACCCGCCACTACCTACATTCCCTACACCCCTGACCCATCAACGCTGCGGGAGGGGGGCACCATACACCCCTGACCCATCAACGCTGCGGGAGGGGGGCACCATACACCCCTGACCCATCAACTCTGCAGGGGGGGCACCATACACCCCTGACCCATCAACGCTGCAGGAGGGGAGGGGCACCATACACCCCTGACCCATCAACCGTGTGGGGGAGGGCACCATACACCCCTGACCCATCAACTCTGCAGGGGGGGGGGGCACCATACACCCCTGACCCATCAACCCTGTGGGGGAGGGCACCATACACCCCTGACCCATCAACCGTGTGGGGGAGGGCACCATACACCCCTGACCCATCAACCGTGTGGGGGAGGGCACCATACACCCCTGACCCATCAACCCTGTGGGGGGGGGGGCACCATACACCCCTGACCCATCAACTCTGCAGGGGGGGGCACCATACACCCCTGACCCATCAACTCTGCAGGGGGGGGCACCATACACCCCTGACCCATCAACTCTGCAGGGGGGGGGGGGGGCACCATACATCCCTGACCCATCAACCCTGCGGGGGGAGGGCACCATACACCCCTGACCCATCAACTCTGCAGGAGGGGGGGCACCATACACCCCTGACCCATCAACCCTGTGGGGGAGGGCACCATACACCCCTGACCCATCAACTCTGCAGGGGGGGGGGGGCACTATACACCCCTGACCCATCAACCCTGTGGGGGAGGGCTCCATACACCCCTGACTCATCAATCTGTGTGGGGGGGGGGGGGCACCATACACCCCTGACTCATCAATCTGTGTGTGTGTGGGGGGGGGGGGGGGGGGGGGAGGGAGACACCATACACCCCTGACCCATCAACTCTGCAGGGGGGGGGGGGGGGCACTATACACCCCTGACCCATCAACTCTGCGGGGGGGGGGGGGGCACTATACACCCCTGACCCATCAACCCTGTGGGGGGGGCACCATACACCCCTGACCCATCAACTCTGCAGGGGGGCACCATACACCCCTGACCCATCAACCCTGCACACCACCCATCCTCCAGGTTAGACAGGGGTTAGATGTGTTACCATGGTTACCCACCACTTCCTGGAGCTGCTGTCACTGCTGGGCAGTATCTATGTGAGCTCATTGCTGCCCGGTGACCATTTACTCTGTGTACAGGTGTTAGAAAAGGCTCAAAAATGGGCTGCTGGCTGCCCCTCCCCCCGTATCACACACCTGACAGCCCACATGGCATATAGGAGGTGGCTGCCCCTCCCCCCGTATCACACACCTGACAGCCCACATGGCATATAGGAGGCGGCTGCCCCTCCCCCCCCGTATCACACACCTGACAGCCCACATGGCATATAGAAGGTGGCTGCCCCTCCCCCCGTATCACACACCTGACAGCCCACATGGCATATAGGAGGTGGCTGCCCCTCCCCCCCCGTATCACAAACCTGACAGCCCACATGGCATACAGGAGGCGGCTGCCCCTCCCCCCGTATCACACACCTGACAGCCCACATGGCATATAGGAGGTGGCTGCCCCTCCCCCTGTATCACACACCTGACAGCCCACATGGCATATAGAAGGTGGCTGCCCCTCCCCCCAGACCGCCGTGTTACACACCTGACAGCCCACATGGCATACAGGAGGCGGCTGCCCCTCCCCCCCATTGCACACATTGGAGGTGGTGGTTGCTGAGGCCCCTCCCCCCGGACCCCCGTGTTGCACACATGACAGCTTACACACCACATATGGCATTTTTTTTTATTCTTAAATCAGATATAAATTTTGTTTTCTTTTCTGGAAAAAAAATAAATCGTTCATCGTGAGACCGGGGGAAGCAAAAGTGATAAAAAAACCAAAGGCAGAAAGGGGGCGGGGCAGACAGGAACTCATTGGTTGGTCCGATGTTGGCAGCTGGATCAGTAGTCATGGCGATGGCGGCGGCTCACATGTTCCGGTCTACCAGGTACTTGGTCATGGCGTGTGCTTTAGCGTTTACCGTCCCACCGTGAACGCCTTCTTTACCCATTACAATAAGGAGAGCTGCGGCAGAAGAGAAGGGGTTAATGAGGCCCAGCCACCATATTCTGTCTATAGGGGGATACACAGAGAGGGCCCCCCCCAACCACCATATTCTGTCTATAGGGGGGGATATACAGAGAGGGCCCCCCCACCATATTCTGTCTATAGGGGGGGGATATACAGAGAGGGCCCCCCCAACCACCATATTCTGTCTATAGGGGGGGATATACAGAGAGGGCCCCCCCAACCACCATATTCTGTCTACTATAGGGGGGGGGATATACAGAGAGGCCCCCCCAACCACCATATTCTGTCTATAGGGGGATATACAGAGAGGGGCCCCCCAACCACCATATTCTGTCTATAGGGGGGGATATACAGAGAGGGCCCCCCCCCCCCAACCACCATATTCTGTCTATAGGGGGGGGATATACAGAGGGGCCCCCAACCACCATATTCTGTCTACTATAGGGGGATATACAGAGAGGGGCCCCCAACCACCATATTCTGTCTATAGGGGGATATACAGATGAGGGGCCCCAACCACCATATTCTGTCTATAGGGGGATATACAGAGAGGGGCCCCCAACCACCATATTCTGTCTATAGGGGGGGGGGATATACAGAGAGGGGCCCCCAACCACCATATTCTGTCTATAGGGGGGGGGATATACAGAGAGGGGCCCCAACCACCATATTCTGTCTATAGGGGGGGGATATACAGAGAGGGGCCCTCAACCACCATATTCTCTATAGGGGGGGGGATATACAGAGAGGGGCCCCCAACCACCATATTCTGTCTATAGGGGGATACACAGAGAGGGCCCCCCCAACCACCATATTCTGTCTATGGGGGGATATACAGAGAGGGCCCCCCCAACCACCATATTCTGTCTATAGGGGGATGTACAGAGGGGCCCCCAACCACCATATTCTGTCTATAGGGGGGGGGATATACAGAGAGGCCCCCCCCCCCCCAACCACCATATTCTGTCTATAGGGGGGGGGGGATATACAGAGAGGGGCCCCCAACCACCATATTCTGTCTATAGGGGGATACACAGAGAGGGCCCCCCCCAACCACCATATTCTGTCTATGGGGGGATATACAGAGAGGGCCCCCCCAACCACCATATTCTGTCTATAGGGGGGGGGGGATATACAGAGAGGGGCCCCCAGCCACCATATTCTGTCTATAGGGGGGGGGGGATATACAGAGAGGGGCCCCCAGCCACCATATTCTGTCTATAGGGGGGGGATATACAGAGGGGCCCCAACCACCATATTCTGTCTATAGGGGGATATACAGAGAGGGCCCCCCCCCAACCACCATATTCTGTCTATAGGGGGATATACAGAGAGGCCCCCCCCCCCCAACCACCATATTCTGTCTATAGGGGGATATACAGAGAGGCCCCCCCCCCAACCACCATATTCTGTCTATAGGGGGATATACAGAGAGGCCCCCCCCCCCCCCAACCACCATATTCTGTCTAAAGGGGGGGGGATATACAGAGGGGGCCCCAACCACCATATTCCGTCTACTATAGGGGGATATACAGAGAGGGGCCCCCAGCCACCATATTCTGTCTATAGGGGGGGGGGATATACAGAGGGGCCCCCAACCACCATATTCTGTCTATAGGGGGGGGGGATATACAGAGAGACCCCCCCCCCCCCAACCACCATATTCTGTCTATAGGGGGGGGGGATATACAGAGGGGCCCCCAGCCACCATATTCTGTCTATAGGGGGATATACAGAGAGGGCCCCCCCCAACCACCATATTCTGTCTATAGGGGGATATACAGAGAGGGGCCCCCAACCACCATATTCTGTCTATAGGGGGGGGGGATATACAGAGAGGGGCCCCAACCACCATATTCTGTCTATAGGGGGATATACAGAGAGGGCCCCCCCCCAACCACCATATTCTGTCTATAGGGGGGGGGGGATATACAGAGAGGGGCCCCAACCACCATATTCTGTCTATAGAGGGGGATATACAGAGAGGGGCCCCCAACCAGCATATTCTCTATAGGGGGGGGGATATACAGAGAGGGGCCCCCAGCCACCATATTCTGTCTATAGGGGGATATACAGAGAGGGGCCCCCACCACCATATTCTGTCTATAGGGGGGGATATACAGAGAGGGGCCCCCACCACCATATTCTCTATAGGGGGGGATATACAGAGAGGGGCCCCCACCACCATATTCTCTATAGGGGGGGATATACAGAGAGGGGCCCCCACCACCATATTCTCTATAGGGGGGGGATATACAGAGAGGGGCCCCCACCACCATATTCTCTATAGGGGGGGGGGGATATACAGAGAGGGGCCCCCACCACCATATTCTGTCTATAGAGGGGGGATATACAGAGAGACCCCCGCCCCCAACCACCATATTCTGTCTATAGGGGGGGGATATACAGAGAGACCCCCGCCCCCAACCACCATATTCTGTCTATAGGGGGGGGGGGGATATACAGAGGGGCCCCCAGCCACCATATTCTGTCTATAGGGGGATATACAGAGAGGGGCCCCCAACCACCATATTCTGTCTATAGGGGGGGATATACAGAGAGGGGCCCCCAACCACCATATTCTGTCTATAGGGGGGGATATACAGAGAGGGGCCCCCAACCACCATATTCTGTCTATAGGGGGGGATATACAGAGAGGGGCCCCCAACCACCATATTCTGTCTATAGGGGGATATACAGAGAGGGGCCCCCAACCACCATATTCTCTATAGGGGGGGGGGGATATACAGAGAGGGGCCCCCAACCACCATATTCTGTCTACTATAGGGGGGATATACAGAGAGGGGCCCCGACCATAGTAGTGTTATACAGGGGCACACCGTAAGGAGCCCGACCACCAGAGGGCAGCTCGGCCCCACAAGGGGTGACTCACCTGTCTTTGTTCTCCCAATAGTCATGTTGAATGTCGGCCCCTCTTTCGCCTTCGTCCTTACGTCCATAGTGTGGGAATCACTGATGTTGTCCCTGATGAGGCTGCACCGCAGACCCCCCACCGTCAGGCCGTTTGTGTAGAAGTGGGTGCGTTCATCACAGGCCAGAGCAGCGATCTCTGCAGGCTGGAGAGAAGAGGGAGCGGTTACTGCTGCCCCAGTGCCCCCCAGCCGTATTACTGCCCCCTCCCCACACCCGAGCCGTATTACTGCCCCCTCCCCACACCCGAGCCGTATTACTGCCCCCTCCCCACACCCGAGCCATATTACTGCCCCCTCCCCAGTGTCCCCCCGCCCACACCTGAGCCATATTACTGCCCCCTCCCCGTGTCCCCCCCGCCCACACCTGAGCCATATTACTGCCCCCTCCCCGTGTCCCCCCCGCCCACACCTGAGCCATATTACTGCCCCCTCCCCAGTGTCCCCCCGCCCACACCTGAGCCATATTACTGCCCCCTCCCCAGTGTCCCCCTGCCCACACCTGAGCCATATTACTGCCCCCTCCCCAGTGTCCCCCCGCCCACACCTGAGCCATATTACTGCCCCCTCCCCGTGTCCCCCCCGCCCACACCTGAGCCATATTACTGCCCCCTCCCCACACCTGAGCCCGAGGGGTATTACTGCCCCCTCCCCAGTGTCCCCCCGCCCACACCTGAGCCATATTACTGCCCCCTCCCCGTGTCCCCCGGGCCCTATACCTGCAGAGCGCCCGCCTGTCCTGTCAGGTCCAGGAATGTGGAGTATGCGGCCTGTACAGATCCTGCAGGATAAGGTGCAGCCTCCCCCACTAATCACAGGCGGGACCACAAGTGCCAGAAGCACTGACAGCTCTATGTACAGCCGATCACCCCCACACTAACCATGTGTATAGTGGCAGCAGCCTCCGCTCACATCCTGCAGGGTGAGGAGCCGCCCCCAGCACTTCCTATTCCTCTCATCATATCCTTATATAGGCAGAGAAGTCAGCAGCAGCCCCCGAATGCAACACGGGGGAGACCGCCGGCTGCACGGAGCCCCCCGAACGGAACACGGGGGAGACCGCCGGCTGCACGGAGCCCCCCGAACGCAACACGGGGGAGACCGCCGGCTGCACGGAGCCCCCCGAACGCAACACGGGGGAGACCGCCGGCTGCACGGAGCCCCCCGAACGCAACACGGGGGAGACCGCCGGCTGCACGGAGCCCCCCGAACGCAACACGGGGGAGACCGCCGGCTGCACGGAGCCCCCCGAACGCAACACGGGGGAGACCGCCGGCTGCACAGAGCCCCCCGAACGCAACACGGGGGAGACCGCCGGCTGCACAGAGCCCCCCGAACGCAACACGGGGGAGACCGCCGGCTGCACAGAGCCCCCCGAACACGGGGGAAACTGCCGGCTGCACCAGAATACAGGGGAGACCGCCAGCTGCACGGAGCCCCCATTAACTGTGCCCCCAGCACTGGTTCCCCCATAAAGCTGCGGAGTCCCCCTGTAAGCAGGTAGAGGGGAGCTGCTCACATACCAGAACACTACACAGCCTGAGCCACGTGTGACTGCAACCTCCGCCCCAGGGGCCATTAACCCCTCAGGGGCCACATACCAAGACTGCCAGATCCTTATCTCTGGGAGGCGGAGCCTAACACTCCTACAGAGGGGGAGGAGCCCAAACATACACAACTGTACTCTCCAGTGTATAATGGAGCCCCCATGGTGTAGCGGGGCCCTGTATATACTGTGTGTAGCCCTGTATATACTGTGTGTAGCCCTGTATATACTGTGTGTAGCCCTGTATATACTGTGTGTAGCCCTGTATATACTGTGTGTAGCCCTGTATATACTGTGTGTAGCCCTGTATATACTGTGTGTAGCCCTGTATATACTGTGTGTAGCCCTGTATATACTGTGTGTAGCGTTTGAGTCTACAGGAAGCCAGCCCCTCCCCCACCGTACAGGAAAGAGGAAGTGCAGCAGCTGTGGCCCCATCACACACCCGCTGCATAACCGCATGCAACAGGAAACCGGGCGACACCATCTGCACAGCTCTGCTACACCCCCCGGCAATGCCCCTGCACCCAGCCAGCTCTGCTACACCCCCCGGCAATGCCCCTGCACCCAGCCAGCTCTGCTACACCCCCCGGCAATGCCCCTGCACCCAGCCAGCTCTGCTGCACCCCCCGGCAATGCCCCTGCACCCAGCCAGCTCTGCTGCACCCCCCGGCAATGCCCCTGCACCCAGCCAGCTCTGCTACACCCCCCGGCAATGCCCCTGCACCCAGCCAGCTCTGCTGCACCCCCCGGCAATGCCCCTGCACCCAGCCACTGCAAGCCTGCCCCGGGGCAATACATCAGTCCCTAACCAAGTGAGTACTGCATGAGCCTGTACCACCAGGGGCAGCATACCCACCACAGGACAGAGGGGGAGGAGCCTACCTCATACAGGGGGCCCAGATCCACACAAAGGGGAGGAGCCTACTGCATACAGGGGGCCCATATCCCAGCAGAGGAGGAGGAGCCTAGTATAAACAGGAGGATCCCATCCCCAGCTATGAGGGGCCCCGGTATATATACACAGGAGAATCCCATCCCCAGCTATGAGGGGCCCCGGTATATATACAGGATCCCATCCCCGGCTATGAGGGGCCCCGGTATATATACACAGGAGAATCCCATCCCCAGCTATGAGGGGCCCCGGTATATACACAGGATCCCATCCCCGGCTATGAGGGGCCCCGGTATATACACAGGATCCCATCCCCGGCTATGAGGGGCCCCGGTATATATACAGGATCCCATCCCCGGCTATGAGGGGCCCCGGTATATATACAGGATCCCATCCCCGGCTATGAGGGGCCCCGGTATATATACAGGATCCATCCCCGGCTATGAGGGGCCCCGGTATATATACAGGAGGATGCCATCCCCGGCTATGAGGGGCCCCGGTATATATACAGGATCCCATCCCCGGCTATGAGGGGCCCCGGTATATATACAGGAGGATGCCATCCCCGGCTATGAGGGGCCCCGGTATATATACAGGATCCCATCCCCGGCTATGAGGGGCCCCGGTATATATACAGGATCCCATCCCCGGCTATGAGGGGCCCCGGTATATACAGGATCCCATCCCCGGCTATGAGGGGCCCCGGTATATATACAGGATCCCATCCCCAGCTATGAGGGGCCCCGGTATATATACAGGATCCCATCCCCGGCTATGAGGGGCCCCGGTATATACAGGATCCCATCCCCGGCTATGAGGGGCCCCGGTATATACAGGATCCCATCCCCGGCTATGAGGGGCCCCGGTATATACAGGATCCCATCCCCGGCTATGAGGGGCCCCGGTATATACACATATATATACACACAGGACCCCATCCCCGGCCGCCGGGCACATGACGGTCACCACACCCGGGGCGGGGACCGGGCTGACAGCACATGGGGAGGCGGCACTCACCGTGATCTTGCACAGATCGCCGTCGGGGTGCGCGGCCCACACACAGGCGGGGTTGATGCCGCAGATGACCGCGTCCTGGATCTCGTGTGTCATGAGATTCTTGATGTAATCGTCCCAGGACATGGCGGCGGCTCTCGGGGGTTTCTCCGGCGTTGGCGGGTGCTGCTGCCTCGTGCGGCTGTGGCTGGTGCGCGCGCAGGGTCTAGTCCCGCCAGCCCCGCCCCTATATATATGGCACGATGCCGGCCATTCCTGACGTTGGAGGGCAGGACTGCGCAGGCGCAGATGGCACGGGAGGCGGGGCTGTGGTTAGAGGCATCATGCGCGGGCTGCGGGGCAGGGCGCGGCCGGCTCACTACTGCGCAAGCGCTTAAAGGCGATGACGTACTACGGATGTCCTGGGTGAGATGTGCGCGCGCATGAAGTCGAGGGGGCGAACCGAAGGCCAAACGTCAGCGTTGTGGTGCGCGTGCGCAGTCTAGGTGAGTTGGCTGCGGATGCGGGACTGTGACTGTCTGAGATCCAGAACTTACTACTCGGCGGACTGCCCCCTATAGGCCGCCCGCTGTACTGTATGGCATCCTGTATCGCATACAGGGCCCTAAGGCCCAATCTCACAGGGTTTTCACAGGTAATGGCCAATATTAGTTATTGACTTTTAATCTCAGATTTATTTTTTTATTATCCTAGAACATTTTTAGTGTAGTGGAGACCCGGAGCGATATCCAGCGGCCTCAGATACTTGTGCGTAACAGCGATGAGGAGAGGTCACCTCATGTATCCAGTCATGTGCAACGAAAGTGAGCGCCGCAACGGGGGTCCGCGGCCGTATATAACTGATAGAACCACAGGACGGGGGTCTGCGGCCGTATATAACTGATAGAACCACAGGACGGGGGTCCGCGGCCGTATATAACTGATAGAACCACAGGACGGGGGTCCGCGGCCGTATATAACTGATAGAACCACAGGACGGGGGTCCGCGGCCGTATATAACTGATACACCCACAGGATGGGGGTCCGCGGCCGTATATAACAGATATAACCACAGGACGGGGGTCCGCGGCCGTATATAACAGTGGTATAACCACAGGACCGGGGGTCCGCGGCCGTATATAACATATATAACCACAGGACGGGGGTCCGCGGCCGTATATAACTGATACACCCACAGGACGGGGGTCCGCGGCCGTATATAACATATATAACCACAGGACGGGGGTCCGCGGCCGTATATAACTGATACACCCACAGGACGGGGGTCCGCGGCCGTATATAACAGATATAACCACAGGACGGGGGTCCGCGGCCGTATATAACTGATATAACCACAGGACGGGGGTCCGCGGCCGTATATAACTGATATAACCACAGGACGGGGGTCCGCGGCCGTATATAACTGATACACCCACAGGACGGGGGTCCGCGGCCGTATATAACTGATAGAACCACAGGACAGGGGTCCGCGGTCGTATATAACTGATATAACCACAGGACGGGGGTCCGCGGCCGTATATAACTGATACACCCACAGGACGGGGGTCTGCGGCCGTATATAACATATAACCACAGGACAGGGGTCCGCGGCCGTATATAACTGATAGAACCACAGGACGGGGGTCCGCGGCCGTATATAACTGATAGAACCACAGGACGGGGGTCCGCGGCCGTATATAACAGATATAACCACAGGACGGGGGTCTGCGGCCGTATATAACTGATACACCCACAGGACGGGGGTCCGCGGCCGTATATAACTGATACACTCACAGGATGGGGGTCCGCGGCCGTATATAACATATATAACCACAGGGCGGGGGTCCGCGGCCGTATATAACTGATACACCCACAGGACGGGGGTCCGCGGCCGTATATAACAGATATAACCACAGGACGGGGGTCCGCGGCCGTATATAACTGATATAACCACAGGACGGGGGTCCGCGGCCGTATATAACTGATAGAACCACAGGACAGGGGTCCGCGGTCGTATATAACTGATATAACCACAGGACGGGGGTCCGCGGTCGTATATAACTGATACACCCACAGGACGGGGGTCTGCGGCCGTATATAACATATAACCACAGGACGGGGGTCCGCGGCCGTATATAACTGATAGAACCACAGGACGGGGGTCCGCGGCCGTATATAACTGATAGAACCACAGGACGGGGGTCCGCGGCCGTATATAACAGATATAACCACAGGACGGGGGTCTGCGGCCGTATATAACTGATACACCCACAGGATGGGGGTCCACAGCCGTATATAACAGATATAACCACAGGACGGGGGTCCGCGGCCGTATATAACTGATACACCCACAGGACGGGGGTCCGCGGCCGTATATAACTGATAGAACCACAGGACAGGGGTCCGCGGTCGTATATAACTGATACACCCACAGGACGGGGGTCCGCGGCCGTATATAACAGATATAACCACAGGACGGGGGTCCGCGGCCGTATATAACTGCTATAACCACAGGACTGGGGGTCCGCGGCCGTATATAACTGATATAACCACAGGACGGGGGTCCGCGGCCGTATATAACTGATACACCCACAGGACGGGGGTCCGCGGCCGTATATAACTGATACACCCACAGGACGGGGGTCCGCGGCCGTATATAACTGATATAACCACAGGACGGGGGTCCGCGGCCGTATATAACAGATATAACCACAGGACGGGGGTCCGCGGCCGTATATAACTGATAGAACCACAGGACGGGGGTCCGCGGCCGTATATAACTGATAGAACCACAGGACGGGGGTCCGTGGCCGTATATAACAGATATAACCACAGGACGGGGGTTCGCGGCCGTATATAACAGATATAACCACAGGACGGGGGTCCGCGGTCGTATATAACTGATATAACCACAGGACTGGGGGTCCGCGGCCGTATATAACAGATATAACCACAGGACGGGGGTCCGCGGCCGTATACAACTGATAGAACCACAGGACGGGGGTCCGCGGCCGTATACAACTGATACACCCACAGGACGGGGGTCCGCGGCCGTATATAACATATAACCACAGGACGGGGGTCCGCGGCCGTATATAACAGATATACCCACAGGACGGAGGTCCGCGGCCGTATACAACTGATAGAACCACAGGACGGGGGTCCGCGGCCGTATACAACTGATACACCCACAGGACGGGGGTCCGCGGCCGTATATAACAGATATAACCACAGGACGGGGGTCCGCGGCCGTATACAACTGATACACCCACAGGACGGGGGTCCGCGGCCGTATATAACAGATATAACCACAGGACGGGGGTCCGCGGCCGTATATAACTGATACACCCACAGGACGGGGGTCCGCGGCCGTATATAACAGATATAACCTCAGGACCAGGGGTCCGCGGCCGTATATAACTGATACACCCACAGGACGGGGCTCCGCGGCCGTATATAACAGATATAACCACAGGACGGGGGTCCGCGGCCGTATATAACTGATACACCCACAGGACGGGGCTCCGCGGCCGTATATAACAGATATAACCACAGGACGGGGCTCCGCGGCCGTATATAACAGATATAACCACAGGACGGGGGTCCGCGGCCGTATATAACTGATACACCCACAGGACGGGGCTCCGCGGCCGTATATAACAGATATAACCACAGGACGGGGGTCCGCGGCCGTATATAACTGATACACCCACAGGACGGGGGTCCGCAGCCGTATATAACAGATATAACCTCAGGACCGGGGGTCCACGGCCGTATATAACAGATATAACCACAGGACGAGGGTCCGCGGCCGTATATAACTGATAGAACCACAGGACGGGGGTCCGCGGCCGTATATAACAGATATACCCACAGGACGGGGGTCCGCGGCCGTATACAACTGATAGAACCACAGGACGGGGGTCCTCGGCCGTATACAACTGATAGAACCACAGGACGGGGGTCCGCGGCCGTATATAACTGATATAACCACAGGACGGGGGTCCGCGGCCGTATATAACTGATACACCCACAGGACGGGGGTCCGCGGCCGTATATAACAGATATAACCACAGGACGAGGGTCCGCGGCCGTATATAACTGATATAACCACAGGACGAGGGTCCGCGGACGTATATAACTGATACACCCACAGACGGGGGTCCGCGGCCGTATATAACAGATATACCCACAGGAGAGGGGTCCGCGGCCATATACAACTGATAGAACCACAGGACGGGGGTCCGCGGCCGTATATAACTGATAGAACCACAGGACAGGGGTCCGCAGCCGTATATAACTGATATATACGGCTGCGGACCCCTGGTCCTGTGCTTATATCAGTTATATACGGCTGCGGACCCCTGTCCTGTGGTTATATCTGTTATATGCGGCCGCGGACCCCCGTCCTGTGGGTGTATCAATTATATACGGCTGCGGACCCCTGGTCCTGTGCTTATAACTGATACACCCACAGGACGGGGGTCCGCGGCCGCATATAACAGATATAACCACAGGACGGGGGTCCGCGGCCGTAAATAACTGATATACCCACAGGACGGGGGTCCGCAGCCGTTTATAACTGATAGAACCACAGGACGGGGGTCCGCGGCTGTATATAACTGATAGAACCACAGGACCGGGGGTCCGCAGCCGTATATAACAGATATAACCACAGGATGGGGGTCCGCAGCCGTATATAACAGTTATATAACCACAGGATGGGGGTCCGCAGCCGTATATAACTGATATACCCACAGGACCGGGGGTCCGCAGCCGTATATATCTGATATAACCTCAGGACAGGGGGTCCGCGGCCGTATATAACTGATAGAACCACAGGACGGGGGTCCGCGGCCTTATATAACAGTGGTATAACCGCAGGACGGGGGTCCGCAGCCGTATATAACAGTGGTATAACCACAGGACGGGGGTCCGAGGCCGTATATAACTGATAAAACCTCAGGACGGGGGTCCGCGGCCGTATATAACTGATAGAACCACAAGACGGGGGTCCGTGGCCGTATATATCAGATAAAACCACAGGACGGGGGTCCGCGGCCGTATATAACTGATAGAACCACAGGACCGGGGGTCCGCAGCCGTATATAACAGTGGTATAACCACAGGACCAGGGGTCTGCGGCCGTATATAACTGATAAAACCACAGGACCGAGGGTCCGCGGCCGTATGTAACTGATATAACCTCAGGACGGGGGTCCGCAGCCGTATATAACAGTGGTATAACCACAGGACGGGGGTCCGCGGCCATATATAACAGTGATTGAACCACAGGACGGGGGTCCGCGGCCGTATACAACTGATAGAACCACAGGACGGGGGTCCGCGGCCATATATAACTGATAGAACCACAGGACGGGGGTCCGCGGCCGTATATAACTGATAAAACCACAGGACGGGGGTCCGCGACCATATATAACTGATAGAACCACAGGACCGGGGGTCCACAGCCGTATATAACAGTTATATAACCACAGGATGGGGGTCCGCAGCCGTATATAACTGATATAACCTCAGGACCGTGGGTCCACAGCCGTATATAACTGATAAAACCACAGGACGGGGGTCCGCAGCTGTATATAACAGTGATATAACCACAGGACGGAGGTCCGCAGTGGTATATAACTGATAGAACCACAGGACGGGGGTCCGCAGCCGTATATAACAGTGGTATAACCACAGGACCGGGGGTCCGCGGCTGTATATAACTGATAGAACTACAGGGCGGGGGTCCGCAGCCGTATATAACTGATAGAACCACAGGACCGGGGTCCGCAGCCGTATATAAAAGTGATATAACCACAGGACCGGGGGTCCGCAGCCATATATAACAGCGATATACCCACAGGACCGGGGGTCCGCAGCCATATATAACAGTGATATAACCACAGGACTGGGGGTCTGCAGCCGTATATAACTGATATAACCTCAGGACGGGGGTCAGCGGCCGTATATAACAGTGATATAACCACAGGACCGGGGGTCCGCAGCCGTATATAACAGTGATAGAACCACAGGACCGGGGGTCCGCAGCCGTATATAACAGTGGTATAACCACAGGACCGGGGGACCGCAGCCATATATAACAGTGATATAACCACGGGACCGGGGGTCCGCAGCCGTATATAACTGGTATAACCACAGGACCGGGGGTCTGCAGCCGTATATAATTGATATAACCTCAGGACCGTGGGTCCACAGCCGTATATAACTGATATAACTACAGAACCAGGGGTCCGCAGCTGTATTTAACTGATATAACCTCAGGAGACAGGACCGGGGGTCCGCAGCCGTAAATAACAGTGATTTAACCACAGGACCGGGGGTCCACAGCCGTATATAACTGATATAACCACAGGATACAGGTCCGGGGGTCCGCAGCCGTATATAACCTCACGATACAGGGCCCGGGTCCGCAGTCGTATATAACAGTGATATAACCTCAGGACCAGGGGTCCGCAGCTGTATATAACAGTGATATAACCACAGGATACGGGACCGAGGATCCGGAGCCATAAATAGCAGTGATATAACCTCAGGATACAGGACCGGGGGTCTGCAGCCGCATATTACAGTGATATAACCACAAGAGCGGGGGTCTGCAGCCGTATATATCAGTCATATAACCAGAGGATACAGGACCAGGGGTCCGCTGCCCTATATAACATTGATTTATCCACAGGAGATAGGACCGGGGGTCCACAGCCATATATAACAGTGATATAACCACAGGATACAGGACAGGGGGTCCGCTACAGTATATAACAGTGCAAAATAAACAACTGGAAGCAGGGAGACTGTGAATATCCATCACCTGCAGGGTAACTGTGGGCTCCCGCACCAGTGGCTTCTGTGTCTCCGGCCTCCATCACACCAATGGCTCCTGTGTCCCGACCTCTATCACACCAATAACTCCTGTGTCCCCTTGCCTCCATCACACCAATAGCTCCTGTGTCTCTGGCCTCTATCACACCAATGGCTCCCATGTACCCGGCCACCATCACACCAATGGCTCCTGTCTCCCTGGCCTCTATAAAACCAATGGCTCCTGTGTACCTGGCGTCTATCACTCGATTGGCTCCTGTATCCTCGGCCTTCATCACACCAATGGCTCATGTGTCCCCGACCTCTATCACACCAATAACTTTTGTGTCCCCAGCCTCCATCACACCAATCGCTCCTGTGTCTCTGGCCTCTATCACACCAATGGCTCCCGTGTACCCGGGCACCATCACACCAATGGCTCCTGTGTCCCCGGCATATATCTCACCAATGGTTCCTGTGTCCCCGGCCTCTATCACACCAATGGCTCCTGTATTCCTGGCCTCCATAAAACCAATGGCTCCTGTGTACCTGGCGTCTATCACTCGATTGGCTCCCCGTATCCTCGGCCTTCATCACACCAATGGCTCATGTGTCTCTGACCTCCATTACACCAATGGCTCCTGTGTCACCAGCTTCTATCACACCAATTATCCTCTGTTCCCAGCCTCTATTGCACCAGTGACTCCTGTGTCCCCAGCCTTTATCACACCAATGGCTCCTGTGTCCCCGGCCTCTATCACACCAATGGCTCCTTTGTTCCCAACCTTCATTACACAAATGGCTCCTGTGTCCCCGGCCTCTATCACACCAATGGCTCCTTTGTTCCCGGCCTCCATCACACCAATGGTTCCTATGTCTCCAGCCTCCATCACACCAATGGCTCCTATATCTCCGGCCTCCATCAAACCAATGGCTCCTGTGTCCTGGGCCTCCATTACACAAATGGCTCCTGTGTCCCAGCCTCCATCACACCAATGGCTCCTGTATCTCCAGCCTCCATTAAACCAATGGCTCCTGTGTCCTCACCCTCCATAACACCAATTATATCATTATAATATTGTCTATCCCTCATCTGTAATGTATATCACTATAGTGCCTGCCCCTCCTCCTTAATGTTATATATTGCTACAATACCGCCTACCACTTCTCCATAACTTTCCTGTACAGTGTCCTAGTGTAATTATGGGCTAAATTTTGGTGGAAAGAGCGAGGTGTTTGGCACTGTTTTTTTTTTTGTAAGATTCTTTTTGTTGTCCATAGCAACCTATCACAATTCAGCTTTTACATCTCATATAGCTCTAGTAAAATGAAAGCTGAGCTGTGATTGGTTGCTGTGGGAGCTTTGATTGGTTACTATGGGAGATCTGATTAGTTACTATGGGAGCTGTGATTGGTTGCTATGGGCAACAGAGAGAAATTGACAATGGCATAAATCTCCTTCCTTGAGCAAAGGCTGTAATAATGGCTGATAACAGAGAGCCACAGCGAGTGCTGTGTACGTCCAGCACCAACCTTCCCGCTCACTGAACCTACCAACAGACCCAAAGAATACAGGGGTAAACTCATAAATACAGGAGAACTACGGAGGCAAACCCACAAATACAGAAGAGCCAGGGGGTCTAAACCTATAAGCACAGAAAACCAATGCAGCTAAATCCATAAATACAGAACCAGGGGGTCTCAATCTATAAATACAGAAGAACCAGGGGGTCTAAACCTATAAGCACAGAAGACCAATGCAGCTAAATCCATAAATACAGAAGAACCAGGGGGGCTCAATCTATAAATACAGAAGAACCAGGGGGGCTCAATCTATAAATACAGAAGAACCAGGGGGGGCTCAATCTATAAATACAGAAGAACCAGGAGGGGCTCAATCTATAAATACAGAAGAACCAGGAGGGGCTCAATCTATAAATACAGAAGAACCAGGAGGGGCTCAATCTATAAATACAGAAGAACCAGGGAGGCTAAACACGTAAATACAGAAGAACCGCAAGGGCCAAACCCATAAATACAGAAGAACAACAGGGGCAAACGAATAAATACAGAAGAACAACAGGGGCAAACCCATAAACACAGAAGAATAACATGAGCAAACCCATAAATACAGAAGAACCAAGAATCATAAATACAGAAGAACCATGTGGGCTAAACCCATAAATACAGAAGAACCACAGGGGCAAACCCATAAATACAGAAGAACCATGTGGGCTAACCCATAAATACAGAAGAACCAAGAATCATAAATACAGAAGAACAACATGAGCAAACCCATAAATAAAGAAGAACCAAGAATCATAAATACAGAAGAACCACTGGGCAAAACCCATAAATACAGAAGAACCACTGGGCAAAACCCATAAATACAGAAGAACCACTGGGCAAAACCCATAAATACAGAAGAACCAAGAATCATAAATACAGAAGAACCACAGGGATGACACCTTTATATACAGAGGAATATAAAGGGAAGGAAACTCATAAATACATAAAAACCAAGTGGGGGGTGGCAAACCCACAAATACAGAAGAACCAGGGGGGACAAACCCATAAATACAGAAGGACCACAGGGACGAAACTCATATATACAGAAGAACCACAGGGGGCGAAGCCCATAAAAAAAGAACCACACGGGTCAAACCTGTAAATACAGAAGAACCATGGGTGCTAAACCCATAAGTACAGAAGAAATGTGGGGGCCAAACCCATAAATAAAGAACCATCTTGTAAAACCAATGAAAACCCATAAATACAGGAGAAGCACAAGGGTGAAACCCATAAATACAGATGAACCTGGGGGGGCAAACCCATAAATACAGAGGAACCTTGGGGGCATCCCTGTTTAGTTTTATGCCAGACTCACTGATAGGCTCGGCATCCCCGCTTACTGATAGGCTCGGCATCCCCGCTCACTGATAGGCCTGGCATCCCCGCTTACTGATAGGCTCGGCATCCCCGCTCACTGATAGGCCTGGCATCCCCGCTTACTGATAGGCCTGGAATCCCCGCTCACTGATAGGCCTGGAATCCCCGCTCACTGATAGGCCCGGCGTCCCCGCTTACTGATAGGCCTGGCATCCCCGCTCACTGATAGGCCTGGCATCCCCGCTTACTGATAGGCCTGGCATCCCCGCTCACTGATAGGCCTGGAATCCCCGCTCACTGATAGGCCCGGCGTCCCCGCTTACTGATAGGCCTGGCATCCCCGCTCACTGATAGGCCTGGCATCCCCGCTTACTGATAGGCCTGGCATCCCCGCTGACTGATAGGCCTGGCATCCCCGCTTACTTATAGGCCTGGAATCCCCGCTCACTGATAGGCCTGGCATCCCCGCTCACTGATAGGCCCGGCGTCCCCGCTTACTGATAGGCCTGGCATCCCCGCTCACTGATAGGCCTGGCATCCCCGCTCACTGATAGGCCTGGCATCCCCGCTCACTGATAGGCCTGGCATCCCCGCTTACTTATAGACCCGGCATCCCCGCGCACTGATAGGCCCTGCATCCCTTGTTACTGAAAGGCCCGGCATCCCCGCTATTGATAAAGCAGGACAGACACAAGTATTTTGCAAATTTTTCTTGTTTTTAGAAATTCATAGTACATAGCAATACATCTTTAGATAATGAAAAATTTCACCACAGTGCTGCAGACGCGAGGCTGGTCTTCACTCCGCGGTTGCGGCGCTCTTCATATCCTCAAGTCCATAGAGGCTCTCACCCTCCAGGTGACCAGAAGTGATGAAATACGCGACGTTTCGGAATTAACCCTTTCTCAAGCGTATGTAGAAATGTGCACCCTCCACCATTTTATACTACTTGGTAGTCATAGCAACGTCTCACTACGGAAACATAATCATACAATTAGGTACAAAAATCTTCTCAAGTAACCATCATAACATATAACTTTTAACTGTTACTATAGGTATACTTATTCATATATTATATGGGTTACATATCACTACTGTATACGATGGAAAAATATACTAACTACATTTACAAAAATACAGAAAAGTTGCATACTTCGTTGAGACCTTTAGGGTTAGGCGACTCTAGGCAGTGGATACAATATGTTTCTTTTTGAAGTAACTTACGTTTTGTTTCACTCTCACTGTTTGCAAATACCTGTTCTAGAACTCGCCATCTCAAATCATATACTTTATGATTAGCGACTCAGAATAGGACGGTATTCACACAGTGCATGATATGGCACAGGACTGTTTGTTGTAAAGCCGGCATCCCCACTTACTGATAGGCCTGGCATCCCCACTCACTGATAGGCCCAGCATCCCCGCTTACTGATAGGCCCGGCGTCCCCGCTAAGTTATAGACCCTGCATCCCCGCTCACTGATAGGCCCAGCATCCCTGCTCACTGATAGGCCCAGCATCCCCGCTTACTGATAGGACCACCCCCGGCCCTCACTAATAGGCCCGGTTTTCTAGCTCACTGATAGGCCCGGCATCCCCGCTCACTGATAGGCCCAACATCCCCGCTTACTGATAGGACCACCCTCCCCCTCACTAATAGGCCCGGCTTTCTCGCTCACTGATAGGCCCGGCATTCCCGCTCCCCAGTGTCCAGTCCATCCCAGACAAGTAAGTATATTACAGTACCCCTCACTCTGCCCTTAATCACAGAACCTTGTTCAAAAGGAAATTGTGGAATCTCTTAAAGGGGGGTATTCACTTATTCCCTTTGCGAATCCACAATATGTTGCACCTTTAGGGATTGTCGAGGAAAAAAATTGTTCCCCATGACTGGGAGTGAAGTACAGATAATAAAGGCCCTATTCCACGGCCTGACTCTGCCACTGCTATTCCATGCATCAGCAGTGAGCGAGTGAGTCGGGGGGGGGGGGGCTTAGGTACTGGGAGCTGCGGGGGGGGGGGGGGGGAGGGCTACCTGGGTGATCGCTAGATCGTCCGGGCAGTCCAAAGCAAACAGTAGCGGTCTGCTGCCATCGGTCTGCTGCCATCGCTCCTATTCCACGGAGTGACAGCAGCAGATCGTTGCTGTGTGAGTCGTTTGTCTTTCAACATGTCTGAAAGACAAATGACGCAACGATCGGTCGACATGAACGATGTCGGCTGATCATGGCCTTCTATTCCACGAGATGATTATCGGCCGCATACGGCCGATAATCTTTGCGTGTAATAGGGCCTTAAGTGATACTCCCCTCAGGGCCTGCCTGCTCAGCCAGTCAAAGGTGGGACACACTACGGCCAATGACCATGGAGGAAGCAGAGACCAGCCAGGACTGCTGGCACAGTAGCTAGCAGCAGTTTTTTTTTACACCACCTAAAATTTTTCTTTCCCCCCAAACAATCCCTTTAAATGCAAATTCACCCCCAGATTGCACCAGAGAAGGAGGTTTCCCAGGAAGGACATAGCACATATGGTGAACGTAGTAAATATTTCTGTAGAAGTGACTAGTGAAAATCTCTGTGTGTTACGAAAGACTTCAGAGGTTGTAAGTGGTGGAGAGACCATGGATTATCTCGTAGGGAGCAAAAGAAGAGGTTTATTGGGGAAACTACAAGTGGGCAGAGGCTCTGGGGCCCTGTTGGGCACCTCTAGCCTGGATACAAGATGAGATAAATTTGGGCCCATCGTGTAAATCATGTCACAAGTCTACACAGTGCCTGTGCCAGGTGCAAGGCCGGACAGATTTACTAAGAGATGTGCACTTAGTAGTAAAACTGTCTGGGAACCTCGGGGCAAGGCTTTATATTAGACTTGCGTACCTGTACGTCAGTCTTGATAAATGAAGGATGCAGGGGTTTTGGCTCCACTTGATGGCCAATAAGTCTTGGTTACCAATATTGTAATTTTTCTTGTTGAGAATTTTCTTGAGAAAAAATGCACAAGGGTGAATGTGAATATGAGAGGTGTCCATGTCCATCACAGAAGTTTTCATCTGGTCAGGCTGAACCAGAACTGAAGCCGTCAGACATTCTTCCAAAAGCAGTAAGAGCCTCGGGCAGCCAATGCAACGGGGCCGCCCCCTTCCCGCATGTCTGCGAGTGGCTTAGCAATGAGTGAAAGATTTCTGATAAATTTCTGATAATAATTTGCATCGCAATGTAATGATTTGAGTGAGTGGACCCAATCTGCACTGGCTTGGTTCAAGAATTTACCTATGGCATTGCAGAATATGTAAATAGGAAGCCTTTTACACTGGCCAATTATCAGTGAGGAGTGTTGCTAGAAATGATCCTTCGGACCATAATCGGCCCATGTAAAAGTGTAAGAAAGGAAAACGCCAGATCCTTGGCTGGTCGCATCTTCTGTGCCACGCTAAAATATATCGCTATAGGGCGCACTGGCCGCATTATGTAAACGGGATGTGCGGCTGACAGCAATATATTTAATTGGCCACATAAACAATACAGGGATCGTTTCTGCGGCCTGGCAGCACAAATTGATTGTGTCTTGTGATTGTATCACTGATTAGCATTCATTTGCTTCTATAGATGGCCCCATATTAGGCTGTCTAATAGGACCTTAACCAAGTTCTGGAAACTGCTGGGGGCATTACTGAAAGCCAAAAGGTGTCCCCTAATATTCAGAAAGCCATTCTGGTGCCTTCCATTCATCAGAACTAGTGTTGACTTGCTGAACTGTTTGGATTGGACAATGTTTTCTGAACATGAACACTCAAGATTTGACTCCTGGAAGCTGGAGAAGTTGGATGCCACGATAGGGTGGCAAGTTTTCTCAACAATAACAACCTGTTAGATTCAGGAAACCAATGGCCTAAATCCACCCTCAAGAAAAAAAAACTAACACGCACCCAAATAGGAGGCAGAAAAGGACGACTAGGACTCTTTCGCAAGCCTTCTCATATATAATCTTTCATAGCCTGCTCTTCAGTGCAATAAGATTATAAATCCTGCCCTTGGAGGATTTGCTAAAGGCATAAGATCATTAGACAAGGTGATTTTTGCTTTTCTCCGATTAACAATAAACAATTGCAAATGAGCGCTTTTGTGAACGACCCGAAATAACTCAGAATAATACACAGAACGATAGTCGATACATTATTACGATTGTTCTTATACCCTATACTCCTTCTGATCCCAGCAAGCGAACCAAGGATGTGTACATACACTGAAAGATTTGCAAACGACTAATTAACGGTGACTTTATGGTCGGCTCAAAAGATGCAATCAAAGCCACACAAGCAAATTATCGTTAGATGTTTGATTGTTGCCTTTATACACATGGAAAGATCAATTAAATTAAATTTTTTTGCACAATAGTCTTTCCGTGTAATAGGGCCCTATGACCTGTGTGAAGGAACAACGCCAGGACCAGATTCACAAAGAACTAAATCTCAAACACATTGAGAATGTCCTCCTGAAATCAGCAGAAATACTTTCATCAATCGTTGGGTCCCCACTATACCAGCTTTCCAGTGGACCATTCGATTATTGAGACAGAAGCCATGGCATACCTAAGATCATATTGTCTGATAACTTACGGCGATAACCAGAGACCACGTTTCGGAGTGCACAAAATACAAAGGCAAAATCAGAAAATTAATGAGACATATAGAAAACACATTAACCAACAGCAAAACCTTTTTACAACCTTGGGAAATAGTTGTCCACCTGGGCGACCTTGCAGATAACCCCCTAGGTGCTAATGTTTTCCTGCTGTGACTTTTTGCGTGGATCAGGTACTTCATACAACAACAATCCTAAAGCTGCAAAGAACTTCTTCACTGAGGTTAATGCAGGGGCATCAGGAGCTAAAATGTCTAGGCCTGAGGGTCACCCTGAGGAAGGAATATTATCTCCACTCACTGTTCTTCTGACCCTGGAGAATGGTGCCTGAACTTCTTGCAACGTTTCTTAAAAGAAACAAACTCCTTCATGTTCCCTAAAAGTAATCAGGGAATTGCGAGACTAGCGGCCATGAGATTACCGGTATGCTGACCCACAGCGAGAATGGTGCCCATGCGATCACCAGGATGCTGACCCACAGTGATACTGGTGGCCATGAGATCACCGGAATGTCGACCCACAGCGAGACTGGTGGCCATGAGATCACCGGGATGCCGACCCACAGAAAGACTGGTGCCTATGAGATCGTCGGGATGCTGACCCACAGGGAGACTGGCGGCCATGAGATCACCGGGATGCCAACCCACAGCGAGACTGGTGGCCATGAGATCACCGGGATGCTGACCCACAGTGAGACTGGTGGCCATGAGATCACCGGGATACTGACTCACAGTGAGACTGGTGGCCATGAGATCACCGGGATGCCGACCCACAGCGAGACTGGTGGCCATGAGATCACCGGGATGCCGACCCACAGCGAGACTGGTGGCCATGAGATCGTCGGGATGCTGACCCACAGGGAGACTGGTGGCCATGAGATCACCGGGATGCCGACCCACAGAGAGACTGGTGGCCATGAGATCACCGGGATGCCAACCCACAGCGAGACTGGTGGCCATGAGATCGTCGGGATGCTGACCCACAGGGAGACTGGTGGCCATGAGATCACCGGGATGCCGACCCACAGAGAGACTGGTGGCCATGAGATCACCGGGATGCTGACCCACAGGGAGACTGGTGGCCATGAGATCACCGGGATGCCTACCCACAGCAAGACTGGTGGCCTTGGAATCACTGGGATTCTGGCCTGTAGCGAGCCACATGTACGTTTATCACGGAAATAATGATTGTTCCTCCTCTAGTGTATTATATGTCACCGTTATACTGCCTGCCCCTCCCCTAAAGTATTATATATCACTGTTTTACCTGCGTGCCCCCCCCAGAGTATTATATATCACTGTTATACTGCCTGCCCCTCCCCTAGAGTATTATATATCTCTGTTATACTGCCTGCCCCTCCTCTACAGTATTATATATCAATGTTATACTGCCTGCCCCTCCCCTAGAGTATTATATATCACTGTTATACTGCCTGTCCCTCTTCTAGAGTATTATATATCACTGTTATACTGCCTGCCCCTCTTCTAGAGTATTATATATCACTGTTATACTGCCTGCCCCTCCCCTAGAGTATTATATATCACTGTTATACTGCCTGCCCCTCCTCTACAGTATTATATATCACTGTTATACTGCCTGCCCCTCCTCTACAGTATTATATATCACTGTTATACTGCCTGCCCCTCCTCTACAGTATTATATATCACTGTTATACTGCCTGCCCCTCCCCTAGAGTATTATATATCACTGTTATACCGCCTCCCCTAGTGTATTATATATCACTGTTATACCGCCTGCCTCTCCCCTAGAGTATAATATATCACTTTTATACTGCCTGCCCCTCCACTAGAGTATTGTACTGTATATAACTGTTATACTGCCTGCCCCTATTCTAGAGTATTATATATCACTGTTATACTGCCTGCCCCTCCCCTAGAGTATTATATATCACTGTTCTACTGCCTGCCCCTCCTCTACAGTATTATATATCACTGTTATACTGCCTGCCCCTCCCCTAGAGTATTATATATCACTGTTATACTGCCTGCCCCTCCTCTACAGTATTATATATCACTGTTATACTGCCTGCCCCTCCTCTACAGTATTATATATCACTGTTATACTGCCTGCCTCTCCTCTACAGTATTATATATCACTGTTATACTGCCTGCCCCTCCCCTACAGTATTATATATCACTGTTCTACTGCCTGCCCCTCCCCTAGAGTATTATATATCACTGTTATACTGCCTGCCCCTCCCCTAGAGTATTATATATCACTGTTCTACTGCCTGCCCCTCCTCTACAGTATTATATATCACTGTTCTACTGCCTGCCCCTCCTCTACAGTATTATATATCACTGTTATACTGCCTGCCCCTCCTCTACAGTATTATATATCACTGTTCTACTGCCTGCCCCTCCCCTAGAGTATTATATATCACTGTTATACTGCCTGCCCCTCCCCTAGAGTATTATATATCACTGTTCTACTGCCTGCCCCTCCTCTACAGTATTATATATCACTGTTCTACTGCCTGCCCCTCCTCTACAGTATTATATATCACTGTTCTACTGCCTGCCCCTCCTCTAGAGTATTATATATCACTGTTATACTGCCTGCCCCTCCTCTAGAGTATTATATATCACTGTTATACCGCCTCCCCTAGTGTATTATATATCACTGTTATACCGCCCCTCCCCTAGAGTATAATATATCACTTTTATACTGCCTGCCCCTCCACTAGAGTATTGTACTGTATATCACTGTTATACAGCCTGTCCCTCCCCTAGAGTATTATATATCACTGTTATACTGCCTGCCCCTCCTCTACAGTATTATATATCACTGTTATACTGCCTGCCCCTCCCCTAGAGCTATATATATATCACTGTTATACTGCCTGCCCCTCCCCTAGAGTATTATATATCACTGTTATACCGCCCCTCCCCTAGAGTATTATATATCACTGTTATACCGCCCCTCCCCTAGAGTATTATATATCACTGTTATACTGCCTGCTCCTCCCCTAGAGTATTATATATCACTGTTATACCGCCTCCCCTAGTGTATTATATATCACTGTTATACCTCCCCTCCCCTAGAGTATTATATATCACTGTTATACCGCCTGCCTCTCCCCTAGAGTATAATATATCACTTTTATACTGCCTGCCCCTCCTCTACAGTATTATATATCACTGTTATACTGCCTGCCCCTCCTCTACAGTATTATATATCACTGTTATACAGCCTGTCCCTCCCCTAGAGTTATATATATATCACTGTTATACTGCCTGCCCCCCCCCAGAGTATTATATATCACTGTTATACCGCCCCTCCCCTAGAGTATTATATATCACTGTTATACTGCCTGCTCCTCCCCTAGAGTATTATATATCACTGTTATACCACCTGCCCCTCCCCTAGAGTATTATATATCACTGTTATACCACCTGCCCCTCCCCTAGAGTATTATATATCACTGTTATACCTCCCCTCCCCTAGACTATTATATATCACTGTTAAACCTCCCCTCCCCTAGACTATTATATATCACTGTTATACCTTCCCTCCCCTAGAGTATTATATATCACTGTTATACTGCCCCTCCCCTACAGTATTATATATCACTGTTATACCACCTGCCCCTCCCCTAGAGTATTATATATCACTGTTATACCTCCCCTCCCCTAGACTATTATATATCACTGTTATACCACCTGCCCCTCCCCTAGACTATTATATATCACTGTTATACCTTCCCTCCCCTAGAGTATTATATATCACTGTTATACTGCCTGCTCCTCCCCTAGAGTATTATATACCACTGTTATACTGCCCCTCCCCTACAGTATTATATATCACTGTTATACTGCCCCTCCCCTAGAGTATTATATATCACTGTTATACCTCCCCTCCCCTAGAGTATTATATATCACTGTTATACCGCCCCTCCCCTAGAGTATTATATATCACTGTTATACTGCCTGCTCCTCCCCTAGAGTATTATATATCACTGTTATACTGCCCCTCCCCTAGACTATTATATATCACTGTTATACCTCCCCTCCCCTAGACTATTATATATCACTGTTATACCTTCCCTCCCCTAGAGTATTATATATCACTGTTATACCACCTGCCCCTCCTCTAGTGTATTATATATCACTGTTATACCGCCCCTCCCCTATTGTATTATACATCACTGTTATACCGCCCCTCCCCTAGAGTATTATATATCACTGTTATACCGCCCCTCCCCTAGAGTATTATATATCAATGTTATACCGCCTGCCCTTCCTCTAGAATATCACTGTTTCTCTAAAGTATCTTATATAACCCTGTTAATATCGTCTTTTGGAATTTTTCTCCGGATCTGCTAACATGTACTGACAAGCTGTAGTTGTGTCAGGAATGCACGGTAGCCTTTATATACTATATATACATATATATACACGGGGGTGGGGGGAATCCTCCTGTGTCTGTGTTTTGAGAGCGTTCAGCTCCATTCTGCCTCAGGTTAATAAAGTGTTCCTGTCATTGAGGTTCCAACATGTCACAGGGACATGTCAAAAGGTTTGATCAGTCGAGATCTGACTACGGAAACCCTCACTGATCAGGAGCCCATTGCTACTGTCAGTCATCGCTGGGGAGTCAGGGAGTGAAATACGCGACTGCTCGTTCACCTAAGGTGATGAGGGTCTTGTTGTGAGAACATGATATGACAGCAACAAAGTTCTTATCACCCCACCCCCCTTCGATGGTGGGATGGGTCGTGTGGCTAGATACGGCCACCCTGGAGCTACGTAGGGGAAAAGCCACCTCCTGTTGCTGAAGATACATCGGTCACTCAGAAGACTAGGAAAGGGGCCCGATGAAAGGAGAAGATGGGTGCCAATGCGGCTTAGTGGCCCCAGATGCTGTGTATGAGAAGGCAGACGTCTCCAGCTGGATGAGGAGCGCACCAATATGGTGCCGCCAACGCAGCCAAGAGCGGTGATGACCCATATGAGCATCAGGGAGAAGAGGGAGACAGAACCAAGTCACTATGAAGGTTATGAATAATGTGCTTGATGCCTCAACATCTCCCTTGTATCGGGGGGGGGGGGGGGGGGGGGGTGTCCGTACGACTTCGCGTATGCTGGAAAATAAGGCAGAGTGGTCCGGGAGCTGCGTGAAAAACTTTGGTGTCATGAGCGTGAAATGTTATAGCCTGTGGTGCAGTGACAACCAAAGAGAAAGGATTATGTGGGCCCGAGCAACAAACAGTTCAAGAGCCAGAGCAGAATTAAAGTGAGAAGTGACCTTAGTCCACAAAATAGGGAGCATGGCTGAGGATCCTCAGGATGTTTTCCTCAGGTTACTCTAAAAATAATAAAAGAAGGTATCCTCACTTATGGTGCGTTTACACAGAGAGATTTATCTGACAGATTTTTGAAGCCAAACCCAGGAACAGACTATAAACAGGGAACAGGTCATAAAGGAAAGACTGAGATTTCTCCTCTTTTCAAATCCATTCCTGGCTTTGGCTTTCAAAATCTGTCAGATAAATCTTTCTGTGTCAACGCACCATTAGAGTCCTATTAGACAAAGTGATTTTTCAAAAATTAACGATTAAATTAAATGACCGATTTGGAGAATGACCTGAGATCCTTCACCCAATTACACAGAACTATGAACGTTACTTGCGATCATTCTTGCAGCCGTCCTGTCCTCTCTAACCAATGGAAACGGTCAAACAACGTGTTATTACACCGAATGATTTGCAAACGATCAATGATTTTAGATCCAGGTCTAAACAAGTGATCAGTGATTTCTCTTCAGTCGTTTAATCATTGCCTGCAATTACACAAAACGGTTATCGCTTAAATATAACGATAGATATAACGATTTTTCAAACGATGATCGTCCCATGTAATAGGGCCTTTACTTAGGACCCCACAACTCCAACTGTGACATCCTCCAATACCCCGCTTGTCGCTTTGCTTCCTACTTCCGAAATTGGCTGAGTGGGACAAGTGTATCTCAACAGTGGGAAGCAGAGCGACAAGCGCAAGACCAGATGATGTCACCTGGACCGAACAGGGATTGCCCACAAACAGGAGACTTCTGGGGGTGTAGACAGGTGGGTCACCTTGCCCAAATTGCCCCCTCCTGTTTGTCACTGCCAACAGGAGGCATTTAAACTAAGTATACCTTTGGGGGGCAAGATACCCCTGGCTAGGAATAGGAGACTTTGTTGAGGAGTTCCCTGCTGTTACTGGAAGCCATAATGGAGTTAACTTTGAATGCAGGAAAGACACCATCCCACAACTATATCCAAGGACGTTTATGAAAAACATTTCTTAGCTGTGCTTTATGAAGGCCGTGCACCTTGATCTGGCGAAGAACTCGTTAGAAAAGCAGTGATGGTGGTAACAGAGAAAGTCGTGGATCCAAACATCCCTGTGATCATCGGGATGGGGTTAGACCAAAGTACTAGATGTACGTCCCCAATTTGTCCCCAATTACTATATATTAAAGGGGAATTCAGAGCTGGGGAGATTTCTCGCCAGGGAGGGGAAGGATGTAAGACGTAACAGGCTCTCACCACCCCCGCTCCAGCGCTGATGCCGGTATCCTGCAGCTCTGGTCCCCCTGTGCCGGCTGCTGCTTGGTCTGAGTGGGCCTGCCACCTCACGTCCCAGGTTCCCACTCAGACCCAGAAGCGGCCGGACTGGAGCTGCGGGATACCGGGGGTGGTGAGAGCATGTTTCGTCTTACATCCTCCCCGACACTCTGCCAAAAATCACCCCTTGACTCAAGTAAAGATGTATGCAAATATAATTTATTTTTCTTGTATTTTTTGATGTGTATATGATTGTCTGAGGGCTGCCCTGGGTTAGAGCCCTTATCGTTTGAGTTTAAGCAGTAATCTTTCTGGCCCAGATTTACCAAAGTGTAAAATATACACAGGTGCAAACTGCCCACAGCAACCAATCACAGCTCCTCTTTCATTTTACCACAGCTGAAAGCTGAGCCGTGATTGGTTATGTGCAGTCTACACCTGCGTATATTTTACACCCTTTTTGAGCCGACCATAAAATCATAGCTAATTGCTCCCAAATCTTTTGGTGTATGTACACCGTTTGTTTCTTATTATAATCATTGGTATACTAAAGCATACAAAGGACCCTAAGGCTTCATTCACACATCCCGTAAATTACCGGCCGTAGTCTTTGAATCTCCGTAGCAGTGCAGTGGCATAGCCGTTGTCAGAAAAGATCATCCCGGCCAGTACTGCAGTACCGGCCGGATGATCTTTTCCGCCGCTGAATTGTGATGCGGGCGCATCTGTGCACGCCCGTATCAGAATTCCCCACTGCTCACAATGGAGCGTGCGGCCGGAGTTGCACACCCGATTGTGAGCACTGACAGGGTTTTTTGCGGCCGCTATTCACTGAATAGCAGCCGCAGAAAACTAACGTCAGTTTCTCGCGGTGCCGCTAGAGATCCCGGACGGAGTGTATTCTATGTGTATTTATATATGTACTATGTGCATACACTCCGCCCGAGATTCCATTGAATGCAGCACTACGTTAGTTGTGTAGTAATCATAGTGGTTGTTGCAAATCGTCAACGGCCGTGATTATTACGTAGCTTACGTTGTGTGAACATAGCCTCACACTGTTCTCACCATGGGCTCCATACTCTGGTCATTGTTGTCTACTAAGCTGATGAGCTAGAGATGCCCAACTTCATGCCACAGGTATACATCCAGATGGGCGGAGATGTCTCCTAGGTGGAAGTGACATGTTGACTGACCAAAAGGACAATGTTAGTAAACAACAGCAGGACCCCCTACCCGGGGGAGAGGGGGAAATGCTTGCCAATTCATTTTACACGGGGACTAGGTGGTGGACCGGTTTCACCTCCGACTGAGAGGGAGCCCACCTGAAGGATTGTGCTGTCAGCAGAACCTGTGGCCAGGATTCATAACCAGATGGGGCGCTTCAGTCCAGAAGAAATATTGGTCTACAGCATCTACTAACATCCAAGGTTTGTATGTGGATTGTACAAGAGCAACAGGTTCTGGTGGTCACCAGACCACCAACCTGACAAAGACTGTGCTAGTGGACCATGTTCAATAGGATTCAAGTCTTTAATGGTCATCCCAGTATCCAGTGGTCCATGGAAGGACTTTACTAGAGTGACCAGCTCTGCCACCATCAGACCAGCGCTTAAATTAGAGGAAGGATAAATGAAGGATGATGTCAGCTCTATCAGATATAGAAGACACCACTAAAAGGGATCAGGGCCTTTAAATGTCTAAGCGGAACATACCATGACATGAAGGAGGGATGGCTAAATGACATGGCTGAATAGATGGGTATAGCGCAACACTACAGTCTGGGACTAGTCATTCTGCTTTCCTGCTAAAGTTCACAAGAAGTGGCTGCTGCCTCTCGAAATGGGTGATGACGACGTACGGAGGACACAGAGCGAATGTCTCAGATGACTGTGGAAGATCTACAACCATGGTGACCCACCAGGTCCGTCTGTTAAATAGGAAACCTATAGCTGTAGGAAGTCACCGCTTGTCAGGAGGCTGACAAGGAATCCCAGAGGAGCCCAATGACCTACAAGGGCAACTAAAAAGATGGCTGAAGAAGGTGAAGTCCGAGTGGATGCTACAGGAGCAAGGGGGCAGAATTGAGCGCGCCGTCCACTGACACTCTGGGCACAATGACATAGGGTACAGGACAGTGACACTCGGGGTACAGGACACTGACACTCGGGGTACAGGACACTGACAATCGGGGTGCAGGACACTGACACTCGGGGTACAGGACACTGACACTCGGGGTACAGGACACACACTCGGGGTACAGGACACTGACACTCTGGGTACAGGACACTGACAATCGGGGTACAGAACACTGACATTCGGGATACAGGACACTGACACTCGGGATACAGGACACTGACACTCAGGACGCTGACACTCTGGACACTGACACTCAGGACACTCACACTCGGGGTACAGGACACATGCTCGGGGTACAGGACGCTTACACTCTGTACAGGACACTGACACTCGGGTACAGGACACTGACACTCGGGGTACAGGACACTGACACTCGGGGTACAGGACACTGACACTCGGGTACAGGACACTGACACTCGGGGTACAGGACACTGACACTCGGGGTACAGGACGCTGACACTCGGGGTACAGGACGCTGACACTCGGGATACAGAACGCTGACACTTGGGGTACAGGACGCTGACACTCGGTACAGGACACTGACACTCGGGGTACAGGACACTGACACTGGGGGTACAGGACGCTGACACTGGGGGTACAGGACGCTGAAACTCGGTACAGGACACTGACACTCGGGGTACAGGACGCTGACACTCGGGGTACAGGACGCTGACACTCGGGGTACAGGACGATGACACTCGGGGTACAGAACGCTGACACTCGGGGTACAGGACACTGACACTCGGGGTACAGGACGCTGACACTCGGAGTACAGGACGCTGACACTCGGGGTACATATTGTGACACTCGGGGTACAGGACACTGACACGGGGTACAGGACACTGACACTCGGGGTACAGGACACTGATACTCGGGGTACAGGACGCTGACACTCGGGGTACAGAACACTGACACTCGGGGTACAGAACACTGACACTCGGGGTACAGGACACTGACACTCGGGATACAGGACACTTACACTCGGGGTACAGAACACTGACACTCGGTACAGGACACTGACACTCGGGGTACAGGACACTGACACTCGGGATACAGGACACTGACACTCGGGGTACAGGACACTGACATTCGGGATACAGGACACTGACACTCGGGGTACAGGACACTGACACTCGGGGTACAGGACACTTACACTCGGGGTACAGAACACTGACACTCGGTACAGGACACTGACACTCGGGGTACAGGACACATGCTCGGGGTACAGGACACTGACACTTGGGGTACAGGACACATGCTCGGGGTACAGGACACTGACACTCGGGGTACAGGACACATGCTCGGGGTACAGGACACTGACACTCGGGGTACAGGACGCTGACACTCGGTACAGGACACTGACACTCGGGGTACAGGACGCTGACACTCGGGGTACAGGACACTGACACGGGGTACAGGACACCACTCGGGGTACAGGACGCTGACACTCGGGGTACAGGACACTGACACTCGGGGTACAGGACGCTGACACTCGGGGTACAGGACACTGACACGGGGTACAGGACACCACTCGGGGTACAGGACGCTGACACTCGGGGTACAGGACACATGCTCGATGTACAGGACACTGACACATGGGGTACAGGTCGCTGATATTTCGGGGGTATTTGGGGTGTGCATATGACATGATTACTCCTGTATCTACCTGTACACCCGTTACTGATGTACTGATCCTGCGGTGGGGGTGTGGGTGTATCTAGGTCTCTGATGTGTGATACATCTCCCATGTTACATGCATGATTCTGATGAGCTGTGAGAAGAGTTGTGATACTTCTGTATTTGTGCAGTCGGTGACTTCCTTCCCTCACAGCCGAGCTGGCAGCGTCTTACAGAAGTCAGCCTTATATGGAGAGAAGAGCGAAGCCCGGAAACTGCGGCTTCTGCTTCCCCTGAAATAGTGCGGCCACATATATACCACCATACTTACTGTATATACCTCCCTGGATACTAAAGAGCAGCCCTTCCCTCATACTAGAGCAGTGAGTGGTTACCTCCCTGTATACTAGAGCTTGTCTCCCTGTATACCACCAAATTTACTGTATAAACCTCACTGTGTTGACCTACCTGTATACTTAAGTGCTGACCTCCCAATATAATAGAGTACTGACCTCCCTGTATACTAGAATGCTGACCTCCCTGTATATTCTAGAGTGTTAACCTCCCAGTACACTAAAGAGCTGACCTTCATATATTCTAGAGTGCTAACCTCCCAATATACTAGAGTGCTTACCTCCCTGTATACTAGAGTGCTGACCTCCATATATTCTAGAGTGCTAACCTCCCTGTATACTAGAGTGCTGACCTCCCAATATACTAGAGTGCTGACCTCCCAATATACTAGAGTGCAGCAGAAACAGGTGATGATTCCAGCTCTTTTTCAACATGAAGATTAAATGAAGAATTTTGGATTTTACCTTTCATTTGGAGTGCTGGAATCATCACCTGTCTCTGCTGTGTTCGTGGACCAACGGCCAAGCTGTGCACCCTCTCTGAATGCACCGTACCTCCTTACATTTAAGAGGTGAGCTGACTTTACTGCATTTTTTCTTTCTTAATATACTAGAGTGTTGACCTCCCAGTACACTAGAGCGCTGATCTCCCTGTATACTAGAGCGCTGACCTCCCTGTATAGAGTGCTGACCTCCCTGTATATTAGAGCGCTGACCTCCCTGTATAAAGTGCTGACCTCCCAGTATACTAGAGTGCTGACCTCCCTGTATATTAGAGCGCTGACCTCCCTGTATAAAGTGCTGACCTCCCTGTACACTAGAGTGCTGACCTCCCTGTACACTAGAGTGCTGACCTCCCTGTACACTAGAATGCTGACCTCCCAGTATACTAGAGTGCTGACCTCCCTGTACACTAGAGTGCTGACCTCCCTGTACACTAGAGTGCTGACCTCCCTGTACACTAGAATGCTGACCTCCCTGTATACTATAGTGCTGACCTCCCTGTACACTAGAGTGCTGACCTCCATATGTTTTAGAACGCTGACCTCCCTGTATACTAGTGTGCTGACCTCCCAGTATACTAGAGTGCTGACCTCCCTGTACACTAGAGTGCTAACCTCCTTATATTCTAGAGTGCTGACCTCTCAGTACACTAAAGTGTGGACCTCCCTGTATAAAGTGCTGACCTCCAAGTATACTACAGTGCTGACCTCCCTGTACACTAGAGTGCTAACCTCCTTATATTCTAGAGCGCTGACCTCCCTGTATAGAGTGCTGACCTCCCTGTATATTAGAGCGCTGACCTCCCTGTATAAAGTGCTGACCTCCCAGTATACTAGAGTGCTGACCTCCCTGTACACTAGAGTGCTGACCTCCCTGTACACTAGAGTGCTGACCTCCCTGTACACTAGAATGCTGACCTCCCAGTATACTAGAGTGCTGACCTCCCTGTACACTAGAGTGCTGACCTCCCTGTACACTAGAATGCTGACCTCCCTGTATACTATAGTGCTGACCTCCCTGTACACTAGAGTGCTGACCTCCATATGTTTTAGAACGCTGACCTCCCTGTATACTAGTGTGCTGACCTCCCAGTATACTAGAGTGCTGACCTCCCTGTACACTAGAGTGCTAACCTCCTTATATTCTAGAGTGCTGACCTCTCAGTACACTAAAGTGTGGACCTCCCTGTATAAAGTGCTGACCTCCAAGTATACTACAGTGCTGACCTCCCTGTACACTAGAGTGCTAACCTCCTTATATTCTAGAGTGCTGACCTCCCTGTATACTAGAGTGCTGACCTCCCTGTACACTAGAGTGCTGACCTCCATATTTACTAGAGTGCTAACCTCCCAATATACTAGAGTGCTAACCTCACATTATACTTGAGTGCTGACCTCCATATATTCTAGAGTTCTAACCTCCCAATATACTAGAGTGCTAACCTCCCAATATACTAGAGTGCTGAGTGCTGACCTCCATATATTCTAGAGTTCTAACCTCCCAATATACTAGAGTGCTAACCTCCCAATATACTAGAGTGCTGACCTCCCAATCTACTAGAGCGCTGACCTCCCTGTACACTAGAGTGCTGACCTCCCTGTATAATAGAGTGCTTACCTCTCTGTATACTAGAGTGCTGACCTCCCTGTATACTAGAGTGCTGACTTTCCTGTATACTAGAGTGCTGACCTCCCAGTATACTGGAGTGCTGACCTCCTTGTACACTGGAATGCTGACCTCCCTGTATAGAGTGCTGCCCTCCCTGTATACTAGAGTGCTGACCTCCCTGCATAGAGTGCGGCCCTCCCTGTATACTAGAGTGCTGACCTCCCTGTATAGAGTGCTGCCCTCCCTGTATACTAGAGTGCTGACCTCCCTGTACACCAGAGGGCTCACTTCCCTGTACACTAGAGTGCTGACCTCCCTGTACACTAGAGTGCTGACCTCCCTGTATAGAGTACTGACCTCCCAGTATACTATAGTGCTGACCTCCCTGTACACTAGAGTACTGACCTCCATATGTTTTAGAGCGCTGACCTCCCTGTATACTAGTGTACTGACCTCCCAGTATACTACAGTGCTGACCTCCCTGTATAAAGTTCTAACTTCCTTGTACACTAGAGTGCTGACCTCCCAGTATACTAGAGTGCTTACCTCTCAGTATACTAGATTGCTGTTCTCCCTGTACACTAGAGTGCTGACCTCCATATATTCTAGAGCACTGACCTCCCTGTACACTAGAGTGCTGACCTCCAAGTATACTATAGTGCTGACCTCCCTGTACACTAGAGTGCTGACCTCCATATGTTTTAGAGCGCAGACCTCCCTGTATACTAGTGTGCTGACCTCCCTGTATAAAGTGCTGTTCTCCCTGTACACTAGAGTGCTGACCTCCATATATTCTAGAGCGCTGACCTCCCTCCACACTAGAGTGCTGACTTCCAAGTATACTAGAGTGCTGACTTCCAAGTATACTAGAGTCCTTACCTCCCTGTACACTGGAGGGCTTACCTCCCTGTATACTAGAGTGCTGACCTCCCAGTATACTATAGTGCTGACCTCCCTGTATAGAGCGCAGACCTCGCTGTACACTAGAGTGCTGACCTCCCTGTACACTAGAGTGCTGACCTCCCTGTACACTAGAGAGCTGACCTCCCTGTATATTATAGTGCTGACCTCCCTGTATAGCGCGCAGACCTCCCTGTACACTAGAGTGCTGACCTCCCTGTACACTAGAGAGCTGACCTCCCTGTATAAAGTGCTGACCTCCCAGTATATTATAGTGCTGACCTCCCTGTATAGCGCGCAGACCTCCCTGTACACTAGAGTGCTGACCTCCCTGTACACTAGAGAGCTGACCTCCCTGTATAAAGTGCTGACCTCCCAGTATACTATAGTGCTGACCTCCCTGTACACTAGAGTGCTGACCTCCATATGTTTTAGAGCGCTGACCTCCCTGTCCACTAGAGTGCTGACCTCCTAGTATACTAGAGTGCTGACCTTCCTGTACACTAGGGTGCAGAGTTCCCTGCACACTAGAGTGCTGACTTCCCTGTATAGAGTGCTTACCTCCCTGTATATTAGAGTGCTGACCTCTTTCTATACTAGTGCTGACCTCCCTGTACACTAGAGTGCTGACCTCCATGTATACTAGTGCTGACCTCCCTGTACACTAGAGTGCTGACCTCCATATATTCTAGAGCACTGACCTCCCTGTACACTAGAGTGCTGATCTCCAAGTATACTAGAGTGCTGACCTCCCTGTATAGAGTGCTTTCCTCCCTGTATACTAGAGTGCTGACCTCCATATATTTTAGAGCGCTGACCTCTATATATTTTAGAGGGCTTACCTCCCTTTACTAGTGTGCTGACCTCCCAGTATACTAGAGTGCTGACCTCCCTGTATAGAGTGCTGACCTCCCTATACACTAGAGTGCTGACTTCCCTGTACACTAGAGTGCTGACTCCCCTGCAAACTAGAGTGTTGACCTCCCAGCATACTAGAGTGCTGACCTCAATATGTTTTAGAGCGCTGACCTCCCTGTATACTAGTGTGCTGACCTCTCAGTATACTAGTGTGCTGACCTCTCAGTATACTAGAGTGCTGACCTCCATATATTTTAGAGCACTGACCTCCTTGTATACTAGAATGCTGATCTCCCTGTATAGAGTGCTGACCTCCATATATTCTAGAGCACTGACCTCCCTGTACACTAGAGTGCTGATCTCCAAGTATACTAGAGTGCTGACCTCCCTGTATAGAGTGCTTACCTCCCTGTATACTAGAGTGCTGACCTCCATATATGCTAGAGCGCTGACCTCTATATATTTTAGAGGGCTTACCTCTCTTTACTAGTGTGCTGACCTCCCAGTATACTAGAGTGCTGACCTCCCTATACACTAGAGTGACTTCCCTGTACACTAGAGTGCTTACTCCCCTGCAAACTAGAGTGCTGACCTCCCAGCATACTAGAGTGCTGACCTCAATATGTTTTAGAGCGCTGACCTCCTTGTATACTAGAATGCTGATCTCCCTGTATAGAGTGCTGACCTCCCTCTATAAAGTGCTGACCTCCCTGTATAGAGTGCTGACTTCCCTGTACACTAGAGGGCAGACCTCCATATATTTTAGAGCGCTGACCTCCTTGTATACTAGAATGCTGATCTCCCTGTATAGAGTGCTGACCTCCCTCTATAGAGTGCTGACCTCCCTGTATACCAGGGGTCCTCAGCTGGACGGTCTTCTCAGGATGAGGCTGGACGCCCGTGGAACTCACGACGTGTCCCAGGAAATTGACACAGGGCTTCAGCAGATGACACTTGGATGGCTTGATCTTCAAGCCATGGCGGACAAGGACCTGGAAAACCTCAGTTAGATGCTGTAGGTGCTCCTGGTCGGAGCCAGAATACACGATGACGCCATCAGGTATAGCAGGACACTCTGGAAGTTGCCATGTCCCAGACATCGTTCCATTAAGCGCTGAAAGGGCATCCTTGTAAATTTGTATAGGCCCATAGGGGTAGGGAGGGCAGTTTTTTCCTGGTCTTCTGGTGCTACTGGAACTTGCCAGTACCCGCTGGTTAGATCCAAGGTGGAGCAGTAGGATGCCGATCCCAGAGCAGCCAGGGATTCTTCAATCCTAGGGAGGGAACGCATTGACATTATTGAGTTTCCTGCAGTCCACACAGAAGCGGATGGCACCGTCTTTTTATCTTACCATGGGGGCAGCCCAGGGGCTTTGGCTGTCTTCAATGACGCCGGATCCTTCATTTCCCTGAGAATGACAGGCTGGTACATGGCTGGAGCGATAGGACGGTGACGCTCCGTGATTGGCGGGTTCTCCCCAGTGTTGATATGATGCTGTAGCAGGGTAGTCTTCCCTAATCTAGGGGATTCTTGCTAAAGGCCAAATGATGTTTTTTGACTACCTTGAGAACTCTGTTGATGTGTTCTGGGGTGTGTTAGTGTCCCCAATATGGATATCCGACCACCAAGGGGTGTTAGGACTAGAGCTAGACCCAAGGTTAACTGACCTCTGCACATCATCTGGGCTCCACTGGTACAGCTGGGCTACTGCATGATACTTAGGGAGCCGGGCTACTGCATGATACTTAGGGAGCCGGGCTACTGCATAATACTTAGGGAGCCGGGCTACTGCATGATACTTAGGGAGCCGGGCTACTGCATGATACTTAGGGAGCCGGGCTACTGCATGATACTTAGGGAGCCGGGCTACTGCATGATACTTAGGGAGCCGGGCTACTGCATGATACTTAGGGAGCCGGGCTACTGCATGATACTTAGGGAGCCGGGCTACTGCATGATACTTAGGGAGCCGGGCTACTGCATGATACTTAGGAAGCCGGGCTACTGCATGATACTTAGGGAGCCGGGCTACTGCATGATACTTAGGGAGCCGGGCTACTGCATGATACTTAGGGAGCCGGGCTACTGCATGATACTTAGGAAGCCGGGCTACTGCATGATACTTAGGGAGCCGGGCTACTGCATGATACTTAGGGAGCCGGGCTACTGCATGATACTTAGGGAGCCGGGCTACTGCATGATACTTAGGAAGCCGGGCTACTGCATGATACTTAGGGAGCCGGGCTACTGCATGATACTTAGGGAGCCGGGCTACTGCATGATACTTAGGGAGCCGGGCTACTGCATGATACATAGGGAGCCGGGCTGCTTCACTGCTGAGGTTCACTAAGCCAACTGGCACTCGCCCTATGGAGACAGTGACAAGGCTCCTGGCTGCTTTGAGGAGCGGGTGTCCATCAATGATGATGGGGTCCAAAGCGGTGCCGTATTAGGTGCTCTCCTGTATACTGTGTATTAGGTGCCGGGCTGTGTATACTGTGTATTAGGTGCTCTCCTGTATACTGTGTATTAGGTGCTCTCCTGTATACTGTGTATTAGGTGCCGGGCTGTGTATACTGTGTATTAGGTGCCGGGCTGTGTATACTGTGTATTAGGTGCTCTCCTGTATACTGTGTATTAGGTGCCGGGCTGTGTATACTGTGTATTAGGTGCCGGGCTGTGTATACTGTGTATTAGGTGCCAGGCTGTGTATACTGTGTATTAGGTGCCAGGTCCTCCTGTATACTGTGTATTAGGTGCCAGGCTGTGTATACTGTGTATTAGGTGCCGGGCTGTGTATACTGTGTAGTAGGTGCCGGGCTGTGTATACTGTGTATTAGGTGCCGGGCCCTCCTGTATACTGTGTATTAGGTGCCGGGCTGTGTATACTGTGTATTAGGTGCCGGGCTCTGTATACTTGTATACTGTGTATTAGGTGCCGGGCTGTGTATACTGTGTATTAGGTGCCGGGCTGTGTATACTGTGTATTAGGTGCCAGGTCCTCCTGTATACTGTGTATTAGGTGCCGGGCTGTGTATACTGTGTATTAGGTGCCGGGCTGTGTATACTGTGTATTAGGTGCCAGGTCCTCCTGTATACTGTGTATTAGGTGCCAGGCTGTGTATACTGTGTATTAGGTGCCGGGCCCTCCTGTATACTGTGTATTAGGTGCCAGGCTGTGTATACTGTGTATTAGGTGCCAGGTCCTCCTGTATACTGTGTATTAGGTGCCGGGCTGTGTATACTGTGTATTAAGTGCCGGGCTGTGTATACTGTGTATTAGGTGCCGGGCTGTGTATACTGTGTATTAGGTGCCAGGTCCTCCTGTATACTGTGTATTAGGTGCCGGGCTGTGTATACTGTGTATTAAGTGCCGGGCTGTGTATACTGTGTATTAAGTGACGGGCTGTGTATACTGTGTATTAGGTGCCAGGCTGTGTATACTGTGTATTAGGTGCCAGGTCCTCCTGTATACTGTGTATTAGGTGCCAGGCTGTGTATACTGTGTATTAGGTGCCAGGTCCTCCTGTATACTGTGTATTAGGTGCCGGGCTGTGTATACTGTGTATTAAGTGCCGGGCTGTGTATACTGTGTATTAGGTGCCGGGCTGTGTATACTGTGTATTAGGTGCCAGGTCCTCCTGTATACTGTGTATTAGGTGCCGGGCTGTGTATACTGTGTATTAAGTGCCGGGCTGTGTATACTGTGTATTAAGTGACGGGCTGTGTATACTGTGTATTAGGTGCCAGGCTGTGTATACTGTGTATTAGGTGCCAGGTCCTCCTGTATACTGTGTATTAGGTGCCGGGCTGTGTATACTGTGTGTTAGGTGCTGGGCTGTGTATACTGTGTATTAGGTGCCGGGCCCTCCTGTATACTGTGTATTAGGTGCCGGGCTGTGTATACTGTGTATTAGGTGCCGGGCTGTGTATACTGTGTATTAGGTGCCGGGCTGTGTATACTGTGTATTAGGTGCCGGGCCCTCCTATATACTGTGTATTAGGTGTCGGGCCCTCCTGTATACTGTGTATTAGGTGCCGGGCTGTGTATACTGTGTGTTCGGTGCCGGGCTGTGTATACTGTGTATTAGATGCCAGGGTCTGTATACAGTGTATTAGATGCCGGGGTCTGTATACTGTGTATTAGGTGCCGGGCTCTGTATACTGTGTATTAGGTGCCGGGCTGTGTATACTGTGTATTAAGTGCCGGGCTGTGTATACTGTGTATTAGGTGCCGGGCTGTGTATACTGTGTATTAGGTGCCAGGTCCTCCTGTATACTGTGTATTAGGTGCCGGGCTGTGTATACTGTGTATTAGGTGCCAGGTCCTCCTGTATACTGTGTATTAGGTGCCGGGCTGTGTATACTGTGTATTAAGTGCCGGGCTGTGTATACTGTGTATTAAGTGACGGGCTGTGTATACTGTGTATTAGGTGCCAGGCTGTGTATACTGTGTATTAGGTGCCAGGTCCTCCTGTATACTGTGTATTAGGTGCCAGGCTGTGTATACTGTGTATTAGGTGCCAGGTCCTCCTGTATACTGTGTATTAGGTGCCGGGCTGTGTATACTGTGTATTAAGTGCCGGGCTGTGTATACTGTGTATTAGGTGCCGGGCTGTGTATACTGTGTATTAGGTGCCAGGTCCTCCTGTATACTGTGTATTAGGTGCCGGGCTGTGTATACTGTGTATTAAGTGCCGGGCTGTGTATACTGTGTATTAAGTGACGGGCTGTGTATACTGTGTATTAGGTGCCAGGCTGTGTATACTGTGTATTAGGTGCCAGGTCCTCCTGTATACTGTGTATTAGGTGCCGGGCTGTGTATACTGTGTGTTAGGTGCTGGGCTGTGTATACTGTGTATTAGGTGCCGGGCCCTCCTGTATACTGTGTATTAGGTGCCGGGCTGTGTATACTGTGTATTAGGTGCCGGGCTGTGTATACTGTGTATTAGGTGCCGGGCTGTGTATACTGTGTATTAGGTGCCGGGCCCTCCTATATACTGTGTATTAGGTGCCGGGCCCTCCTGTATACTGTGTATTAGGTGCCGGGCTGTGTATACTGTGTGTTCGGTGCCGGGCTGTGTATACTGTGTATTAGATGCCAGGGTCTGTATACAGTGTATTACATGCCGGGGTCTGTATACTGTGTATTAGGTGCCGGGCTCTGTATACTGTGTATTAGGTGCTGGGCCCTCCTGTATACTGTCTATTAGGTGCTGGGCTGTGTATACTGTGCATTCGGTGCCAGGGTCTGTATACTGTGTAGTAGATGCCAGGGTCTGTATACTGTGTATTAGATGCTGGGGTCTGTACACTGTGTATTAGATGCCGGGCTCTGTATACTGTGTATTAGGTGCCGGGCTGTGTATACTGTGTGTTAGGTGCCGGGCTGTGTATACTGTGTATTAGGTGCCGGGCTGTGTATACTGTGTGTTCGGTGCCGGGCCCTCCTGTATACTGTGTGTTCGGTGCCGGGCCCTCCTGTATACTGTGTATTAGGTGCCGGGCCCTTCTCTATACTGTGTATTAGGTGCCGGGCGGTGTATACTGTGTATTAGGTGCCGGGCTGTGTATACTGTGTATTAGGTGCCGGGCTGTGTATACTGTGTATTAGGTGCCGGGCCCTCCTGTATACTGTGTATTAGGTGCCGGGCTGTGTATACTGTGTATTAGGTGCCAGGCTGTGTATACTGTGTATTAGGTGCGGGGCCCTCCTGTATACTGTGTATTAGGTGCCGGGCCCTTCTCTATACTGTGTATTAGGTGCCGGGCTGTGTATACTGTGTATTAGGTGCCGGGCTGTGTATACTGTGTATTAGGTGCGGGGCTGTGTATACTGTGTATTAGGTGCGGAACCCTCCTGTATACTGTGTGTTCGGTGCCGGGCTGTGTATACTGTGTATTAGGTGCGGGGCCCTCCTGTATACTGTGTATTAGGTGCGGGGCTGTGTATACTGTGTATTAGGTGCCGGGCTGTGTATACTGTGTATTAGGTGCCGGGCTGTGTATACTGTGTATTAGGTGCCGGGCCCTCCTGTATACTGTGTATTAGGTGCCGGGCTGTGTATACTGTGTATTAGGTGCCGGGCTGTATATACTGTGTATTAGGTGCCGGGCCCTCCTGTATACTGTGTGTTAGGTGCCGGGCTGTGTATACTGTGTATTAGGTGCGGGGCCCTCCTGTATACTGTGTGTTTGGTGCCGGGCCCTCCTGTATACTGTGTATAAGGGTTCCGGGCTGTGTATACTGTGTATTAGGTGCCAGTCTGTGTATACTGTGTGTTCGGTGCTGGGCTGTGTATACTGTGTATTAGGTGCGGGGCCCTCCTGTATACTGTGTATTAGGTGCGGGGCCCTCCTGTATACTGTGTGTTTGGTGCCGGGCCCTCCTGTATACTGTGTGTTCGGTGCCGGGCTGTGTATACTGTGTGTTCGGTGCCGGGCCCTCCTGTATACTGCGACCTCTCTATTACACAGACTGGCAGGATCCTGGGAGTGTCTCGGGGGCTGCGCTATGATGTGTACGGTACATTACTCCCTGTCCTGTCATTTCCTGCTCCTCTCTCTGTCGGTCATGGTGTAATGGGCAGGAAATGTGTCATATATAGAGGTGGCGGGGGAGGGGAACACAATAGGGTAGCTACATATAAGGGTCTTCCCCCACAGGCAGCCATTATAGGGCCTGGTCCATGTGTGATGGGGGGGGGGGGGGCATTCCTGACATGATGGTTGTGTCCTGTCCTGCACAACAGACCTGGAATCTGAGGAATGTCAGATACCACCTCACCTGGGCGACCCCGCCGCGTCTAGACTGCCCCACAAGGGTCCTCAAAGTCAAATCACATAGCTGATACAGATGCCCCACATATATATGTATGATATCACACAGGGGGCATCTGTAATATATATATGTGATATCACACAGGAGGCATTAGTAATATATATGTGATATCACACAGGGGGCATTAGTAATATATATATGTGATATCACACAGGAGGCATTAGTAATATATATGTGATATCACACAGGGGGCATCTGTAATATATATATATATATATATATATATATACATACATGTGATATCACACAGGAGGCATCTGTAATATATATGTGATATCACACAGGGGGCATCTGTAATATATATATATATATATATATATATATATATACATATATGTGATATCACACAGGAGGCATTAGTAATATACATATATATATATATATATATATATATATATATGTGATATCACACAGGGGGCATCTGTAATATATATATATATATATATATATACATATATGTGATATCACACAGGAGGCATTAGTAATATACATATATATATATATATATATATATATATATATATATATATGTGATATCACACAGGGGGCATCTGTAATATATATGTGATATCACACAGGGGGCATCTGTAATATATATATATATATATATATATATACATACATGTGATATCACACAGGAGGCATTAGTAATATACAAATATATATATATATATATATATATATATATATATGTGATATCACACAGGAGGCATTAGTAATATACATATAAAGGGGCCCCCTGGTGCCCCCTGCAGCCCCCCTCACCCATGCCCCGCCCGCTGCGGCGGCGGCGCTTCAGCTTCAGCAGCGATACTGACAGAGAGAGAGCCATTGGCTCCCTCCCTGTCAGTCCCTCTTGTGGCCGCACTTCCTGTGGTCACAAGAGGCCGCACTCTCCCTCTAGCGCCCGACGTCACTGGAGCGTCGGCGCGAGGGTAAGGGGAGTGCAGCCTCTTGTGACCGCAGGAAGTGCGGCCACAAGAGGGAAGAGAAGAGGAACGCGTGGACCTAGGTGAGTAAAAGTGTTTGTTTTTTTCAATGTTATATGGGAGGGGGAGCACATATACTATTGGGGAGCACAGGGGGCTATATACTATGGGGGAGCACAGGGAAGCGCATATACTATTGGGAGCACAGGGGAGCTATATACTATTGGGGAGAGCACAGGGGGGCTATACACTATTGGGGGAGAGCAGAGGGGGGGCTATATACTATTGGGGGGAGAGCACAGGGGGGCTATATACTATTGTGGGAGAGCACAGGGGGGCTATATACTTTTGTGGGAGAGCATAGGGGGGGCTATATACTATTGGGGGGAGAGCACAGGGGGCTATATACTATTGTGGGAGGGCACAGGGGGGCTATATACTATTGTGGGAGAGCACAGGGGGGCTATATACTATTGTGGGAGAGCACAGGGGAGCTATATACTATTGTGGGAGAGCACAGGGGGGCTATATACTATTATGGGAGAGCATAGGGGGGGCTATATACTATTATGGGAGAGCATAGGGGGGGCTATATACTATTGGAGAGCACAGGGGGGCTATATACCAATGGGGGAGAGCAAAGGGGGCCTATATACTATTGTGGGAGAGCACAGGGGGGCTATATACTACTGGGCAGAGGGCACAGGGGGGCTATATACTAATGGGGGAGCGCACAGGAGGGCTGTATATAACTGGAGGAGCACATGAGGGTCTATATACTACAGGGACACCTTAAAACTATGGAGGCACAGAGGGGTGTAACTATGTAGGGGTACAGAGGGGTGTAACTACTGTATAGGGGTACAAGGGACCTAACTACTGTATGTGTTGGAGCCTAAAATATTTGTCTGGCAGATTCTGGAGAGAAGATTCACAGCCAGGAGAAGACTTCAAGGTGGCCCAGGCTGGATGGAGAGAAAAAGAAAAGGTGACAGACTCTGATCGGAGAAGACGCCCCCGGTGAGTCACTGGATGTAACTGCACTCTGGTATAGGGTTGTAGTGTTAGGGGTCATGATGTGGCGGTATTATGTAATGGTATCATTGGTGATATCTTTCTGTTTTGTTTAGTGCAGTTTTTATGTAATATGTAATCACTGTATGGTGGAAATAGTGTTATAAGGTAACTACTGTATGTATTGGGGCTCTTGATACAGTGTGGGGGCAAATTCAGTACATTATACAATGTGCCGAAAGGGAAGGGGGGGCCCACTCTTGAGGGCTGTGCACTGGGCCCACCAATGTATTAAAACGGCCCTGACTCTGTACATTGCTAATGTGGTAACTGACTATTCCAGCTGCAAATGTCTGGTGTTTGGTGCAATATCTACATAGGTGTATAGAGGCCCATTTCCAGCAACTATCACTCCAGTCTTCTAATGGTACAATGTGTTTGCTCATTGGCTCAGAAGGCTAATTGATGATTAGAAAACCCTTGTGCAATCATGTTCACACATCTGAAAACAGTCTAGCTCGTTACAGAAGCTACAAAACTGACCTTCCTTTGAGCAGATTGTGTTTCTGGAGCATCACATTTGTGGGGTCAATTAAACGCTCAAAATGGCCAGAAAAAGAGAACTTTCATCTGAAACTCGACAGTCTATTCTTGTTCTTAGAAATGAAGGCTATTCCATGCCAGAAATTGCTAAGAAATTGAAGATTTCCTACAACGGTGTGTACTACTCCCTTCAGAGGACAGCACAAACAGGCTCTAACCAGAGTAGAAAAAGAAGTGGGAGGCCGCGTTGCACAACTAACAAGAAGATAAGCACGTAAGAGTCTCTAGTTTGAGAAACAGACGCCTCACAGGTCCCCAACTGGCATCTTCATTACATAGTACCCGCAAAACACCAGTGTCACCATCTACAGTGAAGAGGCGGCTGCGGGATTTTGGGCTTCAGGGCAGAGTGGCAAAGAAAAAGCCATATCTGAGACTGGCCAATAAAAGAAAAAGATTAAGATGGGCAAAAGAACACAGACATTGGACAGAGGAAGACTGGAAAAAAGTGTTGTGGACGGATGAATCCAAGTTTGAGGTGTTTGGATGACAAAGAAGAACGTTTGTGAGACGCAGAAGAAATGAGAAGATGCTGGAAGAATGCCTGACGCCATCTGTTATACATGGTGGAGGTCATGTGATGGTCTGGGGTTGGTGCTGGTAAGGTGGGAGATTTGTACAGGGTAATAGGGATTGTGAATAAGGAAGGCGATCACTCTGCACCGCCATGCCATACCCAGTGGGCAGCGCTTGGTTGGAGCCAATTTCATCCTACAACAGGACAATGACCCTAAACACCTCCAAATTGTGCAAGAACTATTTCCACCAGAAGCGGCAGCTGGTATTCTATCATAGGTAATGGAGTGGCCAGCGCAGTCACCAGATCACCACCCCATTGTGGGAGCAGCTGGACCGTATGGTACGCCAGAAGTGCCCATCCAACCAATCCAACTTGTGGGAGCTGCTTCTAGAAGCGTGGGGGGCAATTTCTCCAGCTTACCCCAACAGATTAATAGCTAGAATGCCAAAGGTGTGCAATGCTGGAATTGCTGCAAAAGGAGGATTCTGGGACGGAAGCAAAGTGTGATGGAAGAACAATGTTATTTCACATACAAATCATTATTTCTAACCTTGTCAATGTCTTGTCTCTATTTTCTATTCATTTCACAACGTATGGTGGAGAAGAAGTGGGACTACATGGAAAACACTAAATTGTCTGGGTGACCCCAAACTTTTGAACGGTAGTGTGTATATATATTACAGATGCCTCCCGTGTGATATCACATATATATATATATATATATATATATATATATATATATATATTACAGATGCCCCCTGTGTGATATCACATATATATATATATATATATATATTACAGATGCCTCCCGTGTGATATCACATATATATATATATATATATATATATATATATTACAGATGCCCCCTGTGTGATATCACATATATATATATATTACAGATGCCCCCTGTGTGATATCACATATATATATATATTACAGATGCCTCCCGTGTGATATCACATATATATATATATTACAGATGCCCCCTGTGTGATATCACATATATATTACAGATGCCTCCTGTGTGATATCACATATATATATATATATATATATATATATATATATATATATATTACAGATGCCTCCCGTGTGATATCACATATATATATATATATATTACAGATGCCCCCTGTGTGATATCACATATATATATATATATATATATATATATATATATATATATATTACAGATGCCTCCCGTGTGATATCACATATATATATATTACAGATGCCCCCTGTGTGATATCACATGTATATATATTTTACAGATGCCTCCTGTGTGATA